>NW_025335268.1:64878790-64881969 GCF_004798865.1 Varanus komodoensis
AGCTAGGCTCCAGCAGTATGTGGACCAAGAACTACCAGAAGTACAGGCAGGATTTCGAAGAGGGACAGGAACTAGAGATCAAATTGCCAACATACGCTGGATCATGGAGAAAGCTAGGGAGTTCCAGAAAAACATCTACTTCTGTTTCATTGACTATGCTAAAGCCTTTGATTGTGCGGATCACAACAAATTGTGGCAAGTCCTTAAAGAGATGGGAGTACCAGTCCATCTTATTTGTCCCTTGAGAAACCTATATGCGGGACAAGAAGCAACAATGAGTACTGGACACGGAACTGCTGATTGGTTCACAATTGAGAAAGGAGTTCAGCAAGGCTGTATACTGTTGCCTTGCCTATTTAACTTATATGCAGAGCACATCATGAGAAAGGCGGGGCTAGATGAATCACCAGTTGGAATTAAGATTGCAGGGAGAAATATCAACAACCTCAGATATGCAGATGATACCAATTTCATGGCAGAAAGTGAAGAGGAACTAAAGAGCCTCTTGATGCGGATAAAGGAGGAGTTTTGGCTTCAAGTTGGCTTGAAATTCAACATTCAGAAAACTAAGATCATGGCATCCGGTCCTCTCACTTCCTGGCAAATAGATGGGGAAGAAATGCAGGTAGTGACAGATTTTATTTTCCTGGGCTCCAAGGTCACCACAGATGAGGACTGCAGCCAAGAAATTAAAAGATGCTTGCTCCTGGGGAGGAAAGCTATGGCAAATCTAGACAGCATACTAAAAAGCAGAGACATCACCCTGCCAACAAAAGTGCGTATAGTCAAGGCTATGGTTTTCCCAGTTGCAATGTATGGCTGTGAAAGCTGGACCATAAGGAAGGCTAAGCGCCAAAGGACTGAGGCCTTTGAATTGTGGTGCTGGAGGAGACTCCTGCGAGTCCCTTGGACCGCAAGGCGATTAAACCGGTCAGTCCTAGAGGAGATCAATCCTGACTGCTCTTTAGAAGGCCAGACACAGAAGATGAAACTCAAATACTTTGGCCACCTAATAAGAAGGAATGACTCCATGGAGAAGAATCTAATGCTAGGTACAATAGATGGCAAGATAAGAAGGAGACGGCAGAGGATGAGGTGGCTCAATGGAGTCACTGAAGCAGTGGACTCTGGGTGATGGTGGAGGACAGGAAGGCCTGGAGGAATGTTGTCCATGGGATCGCAATGGACCGGACACAACTTCGCGACTAACAACAACAATAACAAAGGACCCACTTGCTCATCTTTCTGTTGGAGTAGGCTATTCTCCAGCACCATGTTTTGAATGCATCAATTTTCTTCCAGTCAATTTTCTTCACTGTCCAGCTTCCACACCCTTATATGGGATTAGAAATGCAATATCAGAAATGTAAAATCAGAAATGATTTTTTTTCCAGGTACAGGTTTTGTGGATTTGGCATGACCGAGTGTTTAAGAACTATAGTTCTAGTATTTAGGAAGGCTTTGGCTGACAGTTAACTATTTATAGTGAATGTTCAACAATTTAAAGCAAGGATAAGTTTAATCCAGTCTAGGCAGAAATGTCATCAGGCAACAGGTGGATCAGGGAACAGGAATTCCACATGTGCTGAAGAAGAAAGTTTGCATTTTACAGTTTGTGTGTACTTTTGGACTCAGCACTCAGCCTGGATTCACAGGTCTCCACCATGGAGGGCAATGTGCTTGCACTGCATACCAACTGCGTCAAGTCCTAAGTGATTTCTGGCATGGCCACAGTTATGCCTGCTTTAGTTATATCCCATCAGGTCTACTGTAATGCGCTCCAGAGTGCTACAGCCAGACTATTGACCTGGGCTGGTTATATGGGACACACAATGGTTGTCTTACCACAGCCTTACAGGCCACCAGTCTGCTTCCAGGAGGAATTCAGAGTTCTAGCTGTGACCCAAAAGCTCTTTATAGCTTGGGACCAGATTATCTGAAATAATGTCATCTCTGATAGGAGCCTGTATAAGTCATACAATCTTATGGGAAGGAACTTACTTTGAGAATGTCTCCTTCAGAGGCAATTTCCTACTGGCTACTCCCAAGCAGTAGAACTACCTCTGAAGGGAAGACAATTCTTCTTCTTGTCTGTTCTCTTTCCTCTGGTAGGCCTTATTCCAGGGTGTACAATTTTACTGTTTTAATCACTTTTAAGATATTTTTATTGCATTTTACTGTTGGTTTTATGGATTGTTGTAAAACATACAAAGAGCTTTGACTGTGGGATTGAAGAGAAATGAAATAATAAAATAAAATGAAATGAAATAATAATTATAACAACAACAACAATAGTAGTAGTAGTAATAGTAGTAGGTCCCGTGAGTATGAGTGCCACTTTTAATAGAAAAATGGGGTGGAAATTAAATAAATAAATTTCCTCTTTTGCGGGGGACATATGCCCACTATTACCAAGTTTCTCTCTTTTCTTGCCCACTCGACTGGAGTCTCCTTTTTCTTTTTCTCCTTGCATAGATTCGTCTTCTCTTTTTCCAGTCTTCGTCCCACACCTCCTCTTCCCCATTTCCACTCCTTCCCCCACTGCTTCTGAATCCACCATCTGGATACTCCCTCCCCTCCCCTTCCCTCCCCTTCCCTTGATTCAAATTTCAACTCTTCATCTGGATGGACTCACCCCTCTCTCCAGCTCACCACTGCTCTAGATGCTTCTGTGTTTTCTCTTTCTCCAGCTTTCTTTTCCTCCCCTTCCCCACTACCACAGTTGCTACCTACCACTGAGGCATAGGAAACCATTCCAGACCCATGGAATTATGGATAAACAGTGGTAGTAGAAAACAATATGTTCAGTGAGATTGAGGAACAAACAGGTTCTGGTGGGGTGTGGCAGGTATAGGAGGTAAGGTAAAACTCAGGTATATGAGTCTGCTCTGTTGATTCTAGCTTTAAATAAAGAATATTTGAAATATCTTCTAGGCGGGTCCAGTTTTGATGTTATACTAAAAAGAATTAGTAAGGGAAAACCTTTTGATCCATGTCTTAAAATTAAAAATGCATATGTATGCCATCACATCAAAATATATCTAATACAAAATAAAATGAAACTATTTCTTTTTGTAGAGTTCATCTAACCAGACAGACAGACAGACAGACAGACAGATGTATATAGCTTTGAATAGGTTGTGCAGGTGATGAATTTGTGGGCCTGGTGAGCTTTCAAT
>NW_025335268.1:64882069-64926429 GCF_004798865.1 Varanus komodoensis
ATGTATAGATTATATCATAGCTAGTCTGTTTCATAATTGAAAGCTCAAACTTTAATTACCTAAACATTATGGTTATTAAACCTCCTTAAATGAAAACATACAAAAAAAGAAAGCTTAAATATATACTTTCAATCTAAAGAATATCAGTTGTGAATCAAGTCTTTGGCTACATAATTTTCCCTCAAAATTTGCTATGCAAGTTTATAGTTTCCTCCATACTTGTCTCAGTATCAAGCAATTTTAGGTGTAAGCTGCTCATTAATTGAAAATCCAAGACTTTAGATACACTTCCACCTGGAATACTGTAGACTTTTACTTAAGAAATTACCTTAGAATTCTGCTAATTAGGTCTGCTCAGTGGTAAAACAAAGTATTGTCCTACTGAGAGAAATAAAATTACATTTCTCAAGGTAAAAATAAAGCACCTGAAATCTATAGGTGAACAGAATCCATGACCAAGAGAGTCAAGGAAGCCATTAGCAATAAGAAAGTTCCCTTCAAAAAAAAAAAAAAAATGGAATTCTGTTCCAAATAAAAAGAACAGATAGGATCGCAAGCTTGCACAAGGGATATGCCAGCAGACCATCAGACAATCAAAAAAACAGTCTGAGGAGCATGTCACTAACACTATCGAGGCTAACAATAATGATTTCCTTAAATATATCAAAAGAAAGAAAATGGCTAAGAAGCCACTGGGCCACTGGGCAACTTGATGAAAATGTCAGTCCAGTGCCCAGCCTTTGTGAAGAATGCAAACTCCATGGTAGGCATAATTAGGAATGGAATAGAAAAAAGAACTGCCAAGATCTTACTTCCCTTATACCAATCTTTGGTGTGAACACATTTGGATTATTGTGTCCAGTTCTGGTTGCCTTACCTGTAAAAGGGCATTATTGAGTTGGAAAAAAGTGCAGAGAAGGGCAACAGAACTGATTGGGGGCTGGAGCAGCTCCCGTATGAGCAGCAGCAATGACAATTGGGGCTGTTCAGCTTAGGAGAAAGGGTAGACATGATAGAGGTCTTTAAGATAGATGGTGTGGACAAAGTAGAGAGGGAGAGATTTTTCTCCCCCCTCCCTAACACTCAAACTCGAGGTTATCCCATCGGGCTGACTGGTAGAAATGTAGGGCAGATAAAAGGAAGTGCTTCTTCATACAGCACATAGTTAAACTATGGAATTCCCTGCCATTTGAATTGATGAAGGCTGCCAATCTGGATGACTTTAAAAAGGGATTGGACATATTCAAGAGAAAGGCTACCACTGGCTACTAGCCTTGCTGGCTATGTGCCTCCTCCTTTAGCAGAGGTGACATATTTGCATATGCTAGTTGCTGAGGAACAGGGCAGGAGGAGGTCTTGCACACATCCTGCATGAAGGATCTTGCAGGCAGCTGGGTTGCCCGTGTCTGCACTGAGTGCTGTACTGACTAGATGGACCTTTGATCCGTTCTGGTGAAGCTACACATCACAACTTCAGAATGGACTTCCTTTCATGGAACAGAACTTCCTGATCTTTTCTTCTCCCTTGCATGTCTTTTGCAATCTGAAAATACTTTCCTGAGGGACAAAGCAGTATTTTGTAGAACAATTTCCAAATGTTTGGGGAACCAGTCTCACTCCCCAAGCTGTTCAAAAGAGACAGCCAGAATCCAGAATCTCAATGTGTGCAATTTGATCTGTGGATTGATGCAATTGGATGTCACTCCAGAATATTTATCTGAAAAATGAATCACACCATGAAGGACAATGAAATAAACCAAAGACAGAATTTACAAGTGTTCAATTCACTTAGCTAAGGTTCAGTTCTATTAAAAACTTTTTGAAGGTGAGTTATATTTGCATTCCAGTGTGTGTATTTTCTTTATTTCAATGATTTCTTGCTTCTTTTCTGGTAGAGCAAGTATTTAGCACTTTCCATCATTAATCTTTATTATTTGCATAGCGCAGACTTTGCTGCATGGCTTGACGAACATATTTTTAATTAATTTACCCAGAAGAAAGCAATGAACCAAATTAGAAAGAACAAAACATTTTGCTGCATATAAGCATATATATGTGCATATACATACAATAAACTTGATGAATAATTGCTGTTACCATCTCGATAGAAAATCTTCGGATATTTCAAATAAACTTGGATATTACATGCAAATGATACCTTTAAAAATTATAAAGCTAACTTGGAAGTTGTTGGTTTTTGTTTTTTAAAGGGAAGGATAAAAGGGGCAGAAAGGATACTTCTGTTTCTCCTCTCTCCCATCATCATCTAGTTCATCCAGTATATAATGAATCTTGCTGGAACATGGTTGAACTTGCTTGGCTCGTCGTTCTACCTTTGGCATGGTTATCCAAGCACCCAAGTAAATGTTTGACTCATAAACAAGGTGGTATACATGATTCTTTTCCTTACTTTCTTGCAAGCAAGTGGGATCCCAACTCAGATTAGGACCCAGGAACTCTGGAAAAGGTGGTTACATCTTACCCTGTAAGTGGGTTCCCTCCCACGAGTAAGAAGAAAAAGTGTCAATTGGGAAAGTGTCAAATTCCATTTTATTGCATAGATTTTCAATTCCACCCCTATTCAAATTTAAAATAAAAAAAGAAAACAACATGACAATGCTGTACAAATTCTCCTTGGGAAAATGGGTGGAGTGTGTTTCCCTGAAGAGTTTCAATAAGTTCATGGAAGTCATCCTTTGGCATTACTCTTATATTTCTTTTTTTACTAAAGAGAAAACTTGGCCTTTCATAATTAATGGACCAAATGCAGAAGCAACAGAATTTTTCCTTCTTTCTAAAATACGGTTTCAAGCACAGAACTGAACTGCATCTTGTGTTGGTCTCACAGGATGCAGCAGGCCTTTTTATATTCTTTTTCAAATTCATTACTTCATAGCTATTTTAAACTCTTTTTTAGTTCATGATGTCTTCTGTACCTTAAAACATGTAACTTCAGGGAAGGCACAAGAAGCAAAAGAAAGTTTCAATTAATTAGAGTTCATTCCCGCAAACATTTAAAGGAAACAGTGAAGATCTAAAATCATTTTTGCTGTCCCCCTTCTTCATTTGGGCAATAATTGATTACATTTACAAAATGAACAATAGGATTTAGCAGATTGTCAGCCAGCAGTATGTTGTCTTTGACATATATCATTTACGAAAATGCTATTTTTGCCATCTGGCTTTAGATCTGGATCATATACTGATCAGATCTATGCCTAATTAGTTGTGCTTAGAGCAGACCAACTGAACTCAATGAAACTTAAGTTAGTGATGGCTAACTTGCCCCATTGGATTCACTGGGTTGTTCTAACCTTGCATAAGTCTTGATCCCATCCACTGAATTTATTGGAATATTTTTTGCATCTAGCAAAATCAACTGAATTATACGACTAAAACACAAGTGAAACCTCTTACTGCATACCTTGTGCCATTAAAATTATGACAGTTTTTTTCCTCATTCACTCACTGTTTATTACAAGGAAAAATGCTATTTTAGAATGCTATTTTAGAATCAGGGTGAAGGAGGACATTTGGAATCTCAACGTTTTGCATAGTGGAATTTCTTCCTAATGAGATGGGTGATGAACTGAATAATTGGCAGGAGAGAAAAAACCTTCTAATTAACTATAGTTACTAATTACTAAGTGCTGCGTGAAAAGACAGCTGGAGTCCTGATGTCTGGTCTTCATTTCTTGTTTTGATTTGTTGTGTATGTGTGTGTATGGGGGGCAGGTAGTTGCTACATAATTTTGAGACATTTACATGTTTAATTAATTTATTTATTTGAATTGTATGTTGACCTTAACAAAGGTCTGTGGGCTGTTTATAATAGTAAGAAAAACTCATAAAATTTAAATGCTACAAATTTTGTATTTGCAGCTGCTCTTAGGTTTTAACGTATTTTATTCATATTATTGTGGTAGTGGTGGTGGAGTTATAGGTGGTATAGGTATACATTGCCTTGAGAGCTATGACTGTAAAGTGACCCATAAGTTGTACAAAAGAATATAAAATCAGAATGTAACATCATAAAATCAAAAGCAACATAAAATTTGACAACAAAACAAAACTTGCATCAACGCAATATTAAGCAAACAGATTTTCTTCACAAAGCCAGGCACAGATATATGGAAATATGTATTTATCCAATTCCTTTAAAGAACACATGTAGTCTGGTCTTCTCCATTTTGAAATGCTCACTGGAATAGCAGTATGTCCAGTCCATTAATTGGTTATTCCATTATCTTTTCCCACTTATTACACATTTTCATAACTAACTTCCAATGTGTTACAAATATGTCATTGCTTGTCCTTGTTCAGGCTGACTTTGAAAGGCTGAATTGTATAGGATCAGGAAAGAACACAGGAATGCAGATGTACCTATAGTAGAGTTCTGCTGAGGATCCTTCAAGAAATTTCATGAATCAATCATTTATTCCAGTTTAATCACAGAAATACCTCCAGGGAGTTGGCACTTCTTATATATCATTAGCATGATCAGCCATGCTTAGTTTTCCATATGACTGGATTCTGCAGAGGCTATCTTCATGGATTAATGCTAGGGCCATGAAGGTGAATTGGGGTTGATGATTTCAGTTCCTTTTTGAAATTACGTATGATATGACCTCCTTAGAGTTAAAGGTCTGAATCTGGAATTGTTACAGGTTTATATCTGAAACAGGATCCCATAACCTCTCCTTCCCCTGTAGGAAAAGGTGTGTAAATTCCATTCTGCCTACTGTATCCTTCTGCTAGCAGAAGTATGACTTTGAATCCAATTCTTGGTGGCATTGGTGGCCTTCCATTCCTCTCTTCGTTTTAGAAACATGCTGATAAAGCTGTTGACAAATCTGGCCATTTTGAAACTTGCAGAAAGGAAAAGAAACTCTCCTTTCACGGGAACTGTAAGTCCAGTTCTTCAAAAATATGCCTCAAAATGCTTCCCAAAATTGTGTAAACCTTCAGTGTGAAACAAAAGGAGGCCACCCCAGTTGCATTTCTCTGGGTGGTATTTCAGAATGACCACGATGACTACACAGAAGGTGGAGGAGTTCAAGCATCCTTGTGTCCTATTTCCTCTGAGCTTGTCATGGGGCCTCCAATATACTGTGGCAGTCGGGAGTTCATGGTTCCAATCAATGCACCGTGCTGCACCTCCATAGTGCGCTATGCCATTCCTTCCAGTCCACACCTGATTTCCGATTCCCCCTTCAATGGCTAGTTAGTATTCTTTGGCCACTTACCATGCCCAGTCCTTACTGTATCCTTGTGTTTGGGATCCTGTCTCCCTTGGGGATCCTTTTCAGCCTTTTCGTTGTTATTTTTTTGTGTACCTGAAAAATTTAGGGGTCCCCCAAGCCTGCCGATATTAGTTCACAGGTGATGTCATTTTGATTATATAAGGACTGAAGTTTGAAAATAAAAGCAACAAAATACCAAAGCCATGCAATGACCTTCTTCTAAAAATAACTTCAGTGTTCTAGTATGACGGATGAGCCTAGGTTTTCCTCAGGATGACTCACCTGGTATTAGGGCTGAATTAATTTGAAAGATAAGTGAACCTTAGGGAATCTAATATAAGAATTGAATTTGTAATGAAATTGCTATCAGCCAAGTTTCATTTGATTTGGAGTTTGCTTTTAACGTTTTGCACATGAAGTACACTAATCTATCAGCTGAATATTTAATTCCTGAATGTGGTGGGGTGGGGAGGGGGAGGGGGAGGGGAGGAGGAGAGGGAAGAACAAGAACAAGAACATTCAGTATAAATGAAATTAGAAAAGTCAACATGAATAATGATGGGAGCATGATCTAACAAATTTATTTTTAAAAAGAACAAAATGAACATAATAAATGAAAACCACAAGATATAAAACAACATGAGCTTGACTGGCTGTATGGATGACAAAATCAATAACTGGAAGAGAAGACACTAGAAATTGGAACACAAATGACAAAAGATCAGATTACTATGAAGGCCAATAGTTAGTGCCACAATTAGTTCATTTAAGAAGAGATGAAGGAGCAGTATTCCCTTTTCTGTCAACTTTCCTTTTTGTTTGGTCTTGCTTGAACTCCTTCCTTCCAAGGCTGCTGGAGTTCTCACCAACCTGCAACACATTTTGGGGTCCTGTCTGAAGACTGGGAAGCTCCACACCTTCTTCTGGCACATCCAGGAAGTGCCCATCAATTCTTCCATGGATCCACCCCCCATCCCATTCTAGCAGCTACAGCAAGCTTGTGACTTTCAATATCTTAAGGCTTAGAAATGATGTTTAATTGACTGCACTGTTAAGTTTTCTGCATTATTGTTAATAATATTATGTGTGTTCATTATCTAATGTATTCTAATCTAGATTGATTCTGAATCCTCAGCAAAGGTACAAGGCAGGGTTGCATGGGCAGAGGTTAAGAGTGGCCAGGTAGAAATTCTGTATCCCAGTGCCTTCCTTACTCCAAGATGTGCTACACAGCCCTTTTGCTGTTAATTCAGTAAGTGGTGGCAGTTTCCAGTTTGCTGTGATTATTTAGGATAGGTTTAGTTCCAGTTGTGAACCAAGAGCAACCTTTTTAAATTGGCTGAAATGGGGACCTTTGAAAGTGGCAGGTTAAAATTGAATGGTAAGGCGTGGAATGGACTAAGAGACCCTCAGGAGGTCACATTCATGGTCATTATGGTACACGTAGGCTGTGGGAGGAAGCCACGTTGTTCCTTTTCAACGTTAGCTTACCTTATTTGGCAAATTTGAACCAGAATGCAAATTCTGGTGATAAGTGAATGGAACCAATTTTTTTCATTCAACCCTATTGATCATCAAGTGATTTTTTTTAGCACTTATCTGGAATATTCTGCCCTATAATTTGTCCCCATTCAACATCCAAGGCGTCTACAGATTTCAAGGTGACCAAGAAGCTGCAATGTCTGTGATACACCCAAGTTAGACTCTTCATTGCAGATTTAGTGAGGCAACAGCTTCCTCGCTGAGCCTGTGACTAGATGCTGCCAGCAGAATTGGAATTCTTTAGCCTTTTTCTTCCTGCAGCCATCATAGACTTTCTTAATCTTCTGTGGAGGGCTTGGGAGTTCTCCAGAGGCAGTTTGGAGGGCACTTGAGGGCTTCAGCAGGAGCAGGAGAATTAAGTTCCTTTCCTGCAGTAGTGTCCATTTAACAGATGAAGCAAGGAAATTGGATCCAAATCAAGCTGGCCATTTTCTATTACCTGTAGCCAAGGTGGCTAGGCTGCTGAGTAAAAAAGAAGAGGCCTCTACAGTTGTGGCCCAACATCCCTGGAATAAACTAGGATCATTGGAGTCTTTCTTTGCAGATCATCAGGATGACTTTCACTGGCCTCCCCAAATTTCAGCAGTGCCAGAGCAGCAGCATTGGTAATGGAGACAACAGCTAAGCAAGGATGTCACAGATAGGACATTCTGGAGGGCTTTCATTCTGGATCCCTATAAAATGACAGCACACAACAACAGCAGCAGCAACAACAAACAACACAGCATTGTCTATATTGACTTCTGGTAACTATGGATACTGGTAGGAAGCAACAAATGGGGTTCCTAGTAGTAAGTAGCATTTCAGACAAGTTTTTATCCTAGTGCTAACTAGAAGAGTCAGCTATGAAACCAGGAACCTTTTGTAAAGTATGTGATCTTCCACTGAGCCACAGCCTTTCTCCAAGGTGACTCAGGATGTACTTTATTCCAGCTGCCTAGCAACGTTTTATTTTCTCCTCCTACCCAACGTTATTTTTGGTATATCCTGAAAAAAGTCTTGGACTTTTTTATTGTTTCAAAGCATAGCATTAAAACAAAAACCTATCATTGTATCTGGCTGTGAACACTTTAATAATAAAAAGCAACTTAAGTTGTACAACAGAGTAATAAAACAAGTAAATAAATATATTTCCATGAAAGAGCAAGATGAAAACAGCACACAGACAGCCTGTTTTCACACCCCCACACATGCATAATAATTTCATCTCTTGTTTTAATATTCCATTAGTTACTTAGCAAGGACTTTCAATATGCCTCTTCCTGTATTTCTGCTCTATGATTTTTCATGTGTACATTCATCTTCTAGGAAATACTATGTTTGATCATCATGATAGGAATTCTTAATGCTTTATCAAGGAAATGTGAACTTTTGAAAAATATGCATAAATGCACTTCAATAAATGGATGTATGGATTGATTGATTGATTGAATCAATCAGTCAACTGTACAATATGTGTACAGTTCAAAAATATGGGCAGCATCCAAAAGTTCTCACAAATTTTCATGCAAAAAGGGAAAAAAACCTTTCCATTAGATGCAAAAATTGAACTGGCCTAAAGGTTTATGTAAAAGAACTGCAACAACTCTCCACTTAGACAGTCTTCTGAGTTGTATACCGGAATATAAGTTGAATAAACAAACAAATAAGTTTGAACTTAGCTGGATTGCACATTCCTAACCTGTTCCAAGGATATATTCTATTCCTATTTATCTGGGAGTATGCCCCACTGAAAATGGTGGAACTTACTTCTAGCTAAGCATGTAAAGGATTGCGCTAGAATTTAATAATTGCAATACACATTTCCCTAAAAATCTTACCAAAGGCCCCAAATATTTTGCTATTGAGGGAGAATGTCTGAATGATTGCCCCCTCCCCAGGGTGGTAAAACAGTTTTCTGCCCAGTTTGCTTCAGCTTGCTAACTGAAGTGGCCTTCTACATTCTGACTGGTGCTTCAAAACACCAGTTTTGAAGCACCTTTTGAAACTTTCAAAACAAGCCAAACACATTAAAATGTAATTTCTAAATATTTCATGACTTGGACTTGTATGGATGGAGGAGAGTCTTTTTAGAAAAATGTATCTGATCAGCAAAATGGGGTTGAATACTTTTTGACAAAAAGTAATCCAGTTATGAATCTTACTATGGAGATTTTTATACTGTATTTTTAATGCCATCATTCATCAATACATTATCTTCCTCTCCAAATCCAGAAACTAAAAGTTAAGCCTGTAATCCATTTATTCTGTGACTCAGGTTAACCAAAAGGGAGAAAAATACCTCCAACTGTTTAATCTTAATTAAAGTTCAACAACAAGATCCCTTTTGCACATGATCTACATTCATAGATTATTGTGCTTTTGGTTCATAGGGAAAGTTATGCTTGTAAGTGTATAGTTCTTATTCTATAGCACTGATTGAATTCAACTGTGAGTTGGTTCTTAGAAAAAGTGGTGTAAGATGTTAATGCAAGTTTGTATTGGCTGCTAAGCTGGCTGTCAGTTTCATTATGGGAAAGGACTGATTCTTTTATTACAAGCTGAACACATTACCCCCTTAAGTTTTAAAAGTAATAGACTGTAGATATCTCTCTAGAACAAAATGGGGAACCAATAGTCCTCCAGCTTTGCCACTGATCAGGATGATAGGAGTTGTAGTATAACAACTGCCCTGCTCTAGAATATGAATCTGTGCTGCATACACTCTCTTTTATACCGATTATGGCTGAAGAATGTGGTAGGGAATCCTCTACAACACTACTTGATCTATACTCTCAGATTGATCTGGTACAGAAATTTAGCCATCCATTTTATTTTTCATTTCTTAGTTCTTTGAAGATATGTTTTGAGATGAGTAAAAAAATGATATGACAAAACTGATGAAGAAGTAAATTCTGAGACCTTCTAGATTCAGCACCCCCTCAAATAAATCCCCTAAGGAACCCACTCCATTTCCACTAATGGTCTCATGCTCCCTAGTCCTGCTTCACCAGCACAGACAGAAGGTTACAGGCCAGAACATTCTCTCTCTCCACTCTTCAGGAAGGAGTAGAGCCTAGGAGGGAGAATCTGCACCAGTGGAGCTTCACATCTAAGCTGTGTTCACACAGTACTCACATGCATCTCTTGTCTGTACCGCCACTTAGCTACTCATGTGAGTACCGAAATGTGATGAAAGCAGGGACACACATGGCCAATGCTGTCCATAGAATTGCACAGCTGCTTTCGCTGCTACCATCTTTCCTTCTCTGTGATGGACAACTCTTGCAAGATATGAATTTCTGGGCACTCCCAGAAAATTTAGTTCTCTGAGCAATTGGGGTTCCAAATTACATTAGGAAGGTTGACAAAGACAAGCAGTTCCCACAGCATCTGTTATGTGAAGTGTAACAGCAACATCGGGAGAAAAGAGCATCATCACTTCAGCAGTGGCTGTAGGCCAGCTGCACTTTTGGCCTCAGCTCATTCGTGTGTTGTGTGCTTTGAGCCATTCGAGATCCATGCAGCTGAGTTTGACAATACTTACTGCTTTATGTCTGCATCTTTATCAGGCATCCATCATACCTCATGGGATCTTTCTTGTGAGCAGGACAGAACAGCCTGTGTGGTTGGCACTAGGATGGGAAATAATTTGCTTCAGTTCAATTTCAATAGGAATTGCTAAGAATTTTCCACAACTTGCAAAGTTTAAAAAAATGTGAATTTTTAAAGAAATTGGATGTTGGAAAAACTGAGAGTTATAGATGCATCCATTTAGGCAAATGAATTTGAATAGTTACATCTTCAGAGTCTGGGCTTGGGTTCCTGGGTATTCAACAATGCTAGTTCTTAACTGGAGTGTGTCACTGCTTAAATAAGACACTGAAGAGGAGTAATCACCCTTCCTTCTTTGAAAGATTTCTTCCAGGGTTCTAAGCTAAAAACACTTTTCTCTGCAGCAATCCCCCACAAGTCACCACAGGACTTCCTTTTGTCTGCTTATGATTCAGAGGAGCCTGTGGAGTCAATACTTGGAAAGCAATTCCATAAACTTTAGTCCAATTTATCATGAGTGCACATGGCTCTTAAAAACCATATTTTTATGTTACTCTGGAAAATGCAAGGTTAAATTAAATTAAAAAGGAGCAGTGTGACAACATATTATTGTCTCATCACCTAAGTATGAAATGACTCATTTGTTTAGTTAGTTATTTGTTTAGCAAACAAAACAGAATAAAATGAGAATACCCATATGGCTTCAGCAGGTGCAGTTAGGCTTTGAGTGACCTTGAATAAGCTCTGAGATGGTTATCAGTCTCACACTTAAATGATAAAACCTAAAAGTAAGGAGAGAAGGAGGGTAATTTCAGCCTGGTATGTTCTTTCAGGATAGGTAAAAATCTGTCAAGCAGAACCCTTTGGTCCTGGTATGAACACTGCTAATGAGTCATTCCAGCACAACTCTTTTCTTGGTGTGTCATCCACTAATGCAAAGCCAGTTAACCTGGTTATATTGATATATACTGATGTGCTTTATACCGAGTTTGAGGAGTACTGGGAGCCGGACTTCTCTGTCTGATCCCAGCCTATGCATGTCTATTCTTTTTTTATTTCCTGCAGGATGAATGAGAAACAGTAGGAATACCACAGAAACCAGGCCGGTTTCTTGAACTTTTAAGGCTTCCTGTTTATGAGTGTTGGCTAGAATCAAGTGTAAATAAAGAAGGGCATAAGTAGTTGAGAACAGATCTCATGAAATGTATCTCTGATCTATGAATGTTTAACTGAGATGCAAAGAAATTCAGCATCAGTCAGACACAGAATGCTCTTTGCATCAATATCAGCAAGGTCCATAGCATTGTTTAAATGTTGGTAGGGGTACCTTTTCTAAGATTTCAGTGCTACCATTTGATTGGGCAGAACATTTCAGATGGAGTCAATGGGAATATTTAGGAAGAAAATTATCCATCTTGGATGCAGCATTATTAGTAGGAGTGAAATTATTGTGTGCAGACTTTTGTTCACATAAAGGGACCTCTCTCCTTTAACCATCATGCCTCCAAATCTGAATACTCTCCAAACCTCAGAAATGATTTTGAGGGCAAGGGAGATTTGCAGAGAGAGGTGGAAGAGATAAAAGAATTATATCAGCAGGAGGAATTAATTGGATACCACCATAGTCAAGAATGGTCATGGGATAATGTGATGGTTGCTTATCTAAAACTTAATTTTATTATTACATTATATGCAGCATCTTTTTCTGCTTCAAAGAACCTAGAATGGCATATATGGTCCTCATCTCAATTTTATCCTCCCAACAAGAATCATGTGAGGTAGGTTAGGCTGAGAATCATTGACTGGCTCAAAATCACCCAGTGAGTTTCATGATCAAGTGAAAATTAGAACTCAGTTCTCTTCAGTCTCGATCCTACAATCTACTACATAATACTGGATATCAAGTACTCCAGAGTGTCTTCCCAATTCATCTAGGTTCTTTTCCCCTGGGATAAGTAGTAGTTTACTTCACAATTAAGTTCAGTTTCATGGAATTCAAGACTTCAGTTAAGTTGGTTACTAGTCTCTGACTTTCCAGTCTCAGTGTCACAGTCCAGGACATGAGAACCAGGAGACAAGATTGAGGCACTGAGACCAGGCCAGCAGAACAAAATGCTGGGCAAACTCCAAACACATTCCAGGTCTAGAAGTGAGGTCAGAGTCAATGTATAGGACAAGGTCAAGAACCCTGAATAAGACAAGGACAAGGTCACAAGCAAACCAAAAGCCAAGAACTAGAAGACAAACATACAGTAGGTGCAGGTACCCTGACAAATGGTAATTGGACAGACCTCAGGAGCAGCAAGGATGAGGCAAGCAAAACTTAGCCGCAAGGTGGGGCATGGCAAGATGTGCCAAGACAAGGCAAGGCACAGCACGACAATACAGCAAAGCAACACATGGCACAATGATGCGGCACAGCAAGGCAAGGCAGCAACTAGATACACAGGAAAGCAGGATGCGTGACAAGGATCAGGCAGGAAGACATGCAGTCCGGAGCCAAGTTCTATAGGGATAAGCTTGCTCTTGTATAGCTCTTCACCCAGGACTTCCAGCTGGTGCTCATCAGAAGAATGAGAGCCCCAGCAGGGACTAGAATGATCCTAAAATGCTTAGGTAGGCATTCTGGTTCTGGCCACTAGCTGGAGCCGCAGGGCATCCCAGAGCCTAACTCTCAAATGCTCTACAGAATATGTTGTTTTAGCTGTTTTTTATTTTTTAAATTTTTGTACTGTTATGGTATTTTATTGCATTATTTTATTAACTATTGTAAGCTGCTCAAATAACTCTGGTTATTAGGCAGTATAGAAATAAAGTAAACAAAATTACATAATCACTATATTTCACCATCTCAGTTTTGAGCCTTTTAGGGTTTCTATGGGATGTAAGCAAAAATACAGAAATGCTTTAATAGTTTGTTGCTGTTATATTGACAAAACTGTATTTTTCATTGTCAAGAAAGTCAAAGAAGAAAGTCAAAAAAACCTATCATGCAAAATTTAAAGTCTTCCTTTTTCACAGTTTTAATTTTCATGGTTTCCCCAAAGAATCATCAGAATATGATTCAACTGAAGAGTCAGGAATCTTTTTGTATTGCTAGTCTTCCCCCGCCCCCTCAACTTTCCAGAATTTCTTTAGAAGGCAAAAAGATGGATTGAAGATCTTACAACTTTGATATAAATATAATCTAAGGAGAAACATAACATGATGAACAATGCAAGTCACATTAAAGATGGATCCATATGTAGAAATACAGTTGGACATTGAGTTCAGTGAGATATATTAGTCATGTCTAATTTAAGTCATATTGATTTCAGTGGATCATTCCAAGCATGTCTAAAGCTGTTCTTCCCAAAGGATAGGGACATAACTAGTAATGTTTCATACATCTGGGAAAAAAATGTAAGGAACATTACCCAGACAGAGTTTTGCTCTCTTAAGCCCCACTTATTTTTTTTTTTCCTGTGGAAGAGTTAATTACAAACCTAATGCCTCATTAGTACACATGTTTGGCTTTGGTCCAAGACTGAACATATTAGTTGGAAGTTTGCAAACATTGTAAATGTGTTTTAGTTATATTATGTCTATTCTCCTTTAATCAAGAGATTCTAGGAAGTTTTACAGCATCTTGAGATGATATGAAACACAGGAGCTGTAGTAAAACTGAGCCTTTTTAGTAGCTAAAGTGCTTTTTCTAAAGGATTAGGAACAGTTTCTTCTCCAGCATAGCTATGTATGAGAAATTTGTTTCAGACTGCTTTTGATCTAGTTTTCAGACTGAGCATGGACTCAAACACAACCTGCTTCCCACGTCTGTAACTTTCCACGCTTGCAAAGTTACAGAGACCCCCAAAACTGCTTTTGATGCATGCATATGTTTGAAAAATCTACAGACATGCACTTTAATCAATGGGAAAGGAATGCATATGTTAAAGCTGCATATAACTGGGAAAATACGAAGAAAAATACACAAGAACATTCATGTCAAAAGACAAAAAAGCTTTCAATTTGATACAGACTCGTTTTGGAACAAGTTTTGAGATGGAAGTTGGAGAACTTTGGCAAACTCATATTTCTCTACTTCAGCTAAATATGACTGTTCAGTATATATCTATATATATGCATATATATACATATAGAACATATATTTTATATGTATAAACATAAACATATGAAAAATAATATCTTTCTTGATAACTTTTGTCAGATATTGTTTCCTCCTCCTTTGACCACCTTATCCTTTCATTTATAGGATTTATCTGGAGTATCGCTTAGGTTGCCGTAGGTACAAGTGGAAGTCCTAGAACAAGTACGAGCAAAATATCATTAACAACATTTTCAGAAATTCTAAGAAGTCCAGGCAATAATGCCTATTGCACATAACAGTTGTACCCAATAAAGTCTTTCAAACAACATTGGATTACAGCAACTTTCTAAAAGAAGAGAATGAAATGCAGTTAAGCAGTTCCTTCCCAACTTCACAGGACTCAATGCCCTCAGAGTCTTCACCAGAGAACCTTCTGAAGCAGAGTGGAGAGTGGTCCACCTAGCCAACATTGGATTTGACCCTGATTGCATGCATTCAGGAATTGTGAGTATTAAAGAAGGGTCTTTCAAAGAAGGGTCTTTCAAAGTAATAAATGAAAAACAGATTTCCTAAAGAGTTAAAAACAGACTTTTAAAAGTTGCATTGGCATAAGCAAAAAGATATGAGATTTAAAAAAAACTAAGGCAGTGTATTTCTAAACCTTTCTTTCTTTTTCTAATGTTATCAAAGCAGATCAGGGACCAATGGTTCTGACCATGCATGGACACATTTGGAAAATTCTGGAAAGTAGGACAAATTTTCTGACCTTCAAAATGGTGTTCCTTCTACAGTCAAAACTGAATGTTGTTCAGCACTATTCTAAGTGCCTTGCTTTAGTTTATTATGCCCAATGGCAGTAAGCATCAAGCAATGCACTAGTTTGCTTTACTGTATAAATTTGTGGCTTGCACCAAGCATTCAGAGGGTAGGGCAAAAAACAAAAAAGTGCCTTCTGATGACTAAAGAGAGTTGGAAAAGAGCTGAAGAGAGAAGAGAGTTGAAACAACTTAATGTATAATAACAAAAACAAAAATGCAAGGTTGTTCTTTCTGATGGAAAGGGCACTAACCAGAGTACTTTAAAAAAGAAAGTGAAAAATAATCTACTTCACAAACTTATGGTTCCAAAGCCTGTCTGTTATCTTCGTGGTGCTCTAATTCTAAATATGGGCTCACCCTTTTATCTTAACATATATAACTAAAAAGAAGAAAAACCAAAGGAAGGAGCTTTCACAGACTGCAGCTGTAGCACTATCTGACTTTAGAGGAATACCAGGAAGAGGTATGTGGCCCAGTGATCTAATGCTATTAATATTTGCTAATCATAGAGGAGAAGTCAGACCAATAGGTTGTGCATGAGTTCAGAAAAGATTTTCTTTACTGTTAACTGATGAATTGCCTATGAATCTAGATGAACTATCTTACCAGGATAAAATAAGGAGAATGTGGAAAAAATACAAGGAAGATTTATATGGGAGAAATAAAAGAATGGCTGGCTCCTTCAAAGAGTCAAATATGAGGAAGATCCTGGAATATTAGAAAGTAAGTGAAAACTACTTACTTGCAAGGCATTTGGAAGGAATAAATACTTCCCAGAGTAGATAGGGCTTCTGGATAATCAGTACCTGGGTACCAATAGAATTGTTCCAAGCTTTATAGACTGCAGCAGTCTCCTAACAAGATGATGCCAACACATATGGAAAAAAAGACAATGGGCCACTGACTGGGAACATTCATATACATCCCTGTCCCCAAGAGAGGAGATGCTAATGAGTGCAACATCCATAGGACCATTACCTTAATTGCCCATGTGAGCAAAATTGTGCTCAGAGTGTAGCAGGTGTTCCTCTGCCTTGCCACCAGGTCCAGCTATGTCCATTGAAAGGTCCAATGTCTTTGCATCCTATTACTCGCTAATATTCTCTCACTATTGTCCTCACCTGTACGGATGGAGGCACTGTTTGCATCCTGTGATATTGTTATGATAGTCTTCTGAAGTAGGCTGGGCTGGGAGAAAGTAATCTGTTGAAGTTCAGCCTTGTTGGAGCTCATCACAGATCTGTCATTGAGGATTGTCAGCCATTTAAATACAATTTATGAATGCAATAGTCTTGTCTTTTCCTTTGCAAATGGCTTATTTCATACTATGTCCATCAAGTAATTGAAGAATTTTAGGCTGACTGTTGCAGCCCAGACACTGGTTTACCACCATCGTGACATTTTGGCTTTGCTGCCTTTATACATGGCTTCTGATGGACTCAGCCATTATTTATTCATTTATTTTTCATTTATTCATTTATTTTTCATTTATTTTTCACATTTATAGGCCACTGAATAATCTGACTGGACTAAGTGTCTAGCAATATTAAAATACACACCAAAAGTACAATTAATTGTACAAAAATACAATTATAAGTACAGGGGGAAGAGCTGACAGGGGAAACCTGCTAGCAGCAGAGTGAGCTCTTCTAATCAGGTGGTAAAATCAGTTCTCAAAATACCTGCGAATGAAGACACTTTTTGTCTGGTGCTGAGAGGAAAGTAGTGAAGCAACCAGGCAGACTTCTTTAGGAAGCCCAGTCCAAAGGAAGGGGGCAACTACTGAGAAGGCCCTTCTTTTAATTGCCATCCCTTTTACTTAGGGATGTCTCTTTCAGAAGAACTTTATTCCCAGATCTCAATGTCCTGCTGTAAAGGGAAAAAACTGGGGCTGGTTCAGCATTGATCTGAGTCTTCTGAAAAGTTTTTCTTTTCTTTTTCTGCCTCTCTTTTAGAGAACAAATTTAAGTTTGAATGGAACTTTCTCATCATTTCAAAAATTGGTAGATTTGCATTTTCATTGGTTACAAGTGAATGGACATGTTCGCTGCTGGATACACCTCCAGTTCATCTCATCAGCAACATTACTGGAACTGCTTCGGGTTTTCACTAGATTGCCACCTTTCTCGCTGATGTCTGAAGCCTCAGCCCACACCTCACCTAATGTTTCTGTCCCTAGATTCTTCCCATCTCTCCATTTTCCTTGTTGACTTTCATTCTGGCAAGGTCATTTATGTCCTCATGCTCATCTATGTTCCTCTTACTTGATCTCTAAGCTCCTGACCTCTTCTCCACCAAAAAAGAGATCTAATCAAAGAGGTGTATACTTCTTTGTGCCAAGTCCAATATTGCCCAGTCCCTACCAACTCCAAACCCACTGGCCTCCATGCAGTGAAAGTCTGAAGAAGGAGGAGAAAGCTCTATACGTGAAGACTTTTCCAGGTAATCAGAAACTCAGGTGATAACAGAGAGGTACCCATAACTGCTGCTCTTTCACATATTCACCAAAAACGCAAAGCTTAGAAGAGTGCACAAATCATGGGTTAAATGCAATGATATGCTATCAGATGTCCACTATGTAATGGTCTTTCATCCTCTTTTCTCCCCCTGTATTTCTCCCCCTGAAGATACATCCTAGAAGGCTTTCCAGCTTTATGAAGCAGATTTTGAGGGGAAGCAGGGCCTGTGGTAGTTGGAGAAGGTCGTTCACCCACTTTGTTCCACAGATGGAACTCCTTTCATCAATGCAATTCCACTTTTAGCTACAACTCAATATTGTGGACGTGGGCAGCACTGCGGGTCTAAGCCATCCCTTACTCACTTGCATGGCTATAGTGTGTGAATATGGCTAACATGTGAATACAGCCTTGTAGGCCCAAGAGTGCTGCTACGTTATCATGTTAAGTTCCTCCTTTCCCCTGGGGATATATCCCTCACGACATCATGACAGGGAATAAGGGTTATTTCATGTTACCGAAGAGGACTCATAATGAGAATACAGTTGTTGCAGTATTGCTGTGTTGTTTGTAATGTATAATTCCATCCCCAGATACTCATAGATTTCCTCTGAGAGTTGGCTGCAGGAAGTCACTTCATCGTTTTTTAAAATAGATAAACCAGCATTCATCTGAGTCCACCTTTTGGAAAACAGATAAAGACAAGAAACTTCAGTGGTAGTACTAATAGCAGCCTCACAAAGTTGAAGAGGAATTTGTTCTCCCCTGCTAGGAAATACTAGGGGGAGATATCGCCATCTGTTTCTTTCTTTATTATGGTGCTGAGACAGATTAACTTGTCACATATTTTTTCAGCCTTTGGTACAAACCTTGGCTTCTTATCTGCTTCAAATGCAAACACTTCTTTATTTTCTGAATGCTATCAGATTAGGAAACAAGATCAAATAGTTCATTAAAATACAATTGTGAGCAAATAAGTAAATAAAGAGCCAACTTCTAAACTATTTTCTTACCTAACCAAAACCCACACAATTTGCATTAACCAGTTTAAAAAGATATATTATTTTATAGAGTTTAATTACTAATTATGACTTCAAGTTGCAGCCCATAATAGACACATCAACTAACCCATGGATCAGCCTCTATTTATGTTTTCTATTCATTCCTTTCATCCCAGGACCAGCAGTTTGTTTTATTTATTTTTTTAAGCCTTGCAAAGTTTACTGTGGAAAATCTCATTGTGCTCAAAAGCCATAATCATTCTAGCCAAAGATAAAGTTTTTAAAGATTGAATTGGACCCCTGTGTTTCTCTTAACTAGACACCTGAGAATGAAAAACACAACTGTCAAGATGTCTCCTATCTTGCAATTGAAGTAACTTAATCCATTTACTTAGTAGCTGGTGTCCTACTAGCAGGGAAGCCAGTACATACTAATTAAATGTTGGGCTCTTGTTTAAATGCTTACGCTACCTCCCCAATGAGAAGAACATCCACCACAAATTGTGTGCATGTTTTTTTTGGTGTGTGCTTTTCTTTTCTTTTCTTTTCTTTTCTTTTCTTTTCTTTTCTTTTCTTTTCTTTTCACTTTTCTTTGTTTAAAGCAACAGTTCTTAGCAGAAATGTTGTTAACAAATTAGCGGCCATGGCTAAAGTAAATGGGATATAGAAAAGTAATTACTGCTACAAATTATTTTAGAAGTATTAAGGGGGATGGAAGTCAAAGTGATATTACTAATGGAAATTAGATTGAGTTTAAGTGGTAACCCTCTGAAACAAAACTAAGCAGGAGACATTTAGTGCAAAATGTTTTAAAAGAAACCTTTCCTCAAAATCAGAGCCATCGATGCATTTCATGCTGATGAGTACCAGCTCGCCTCAGATTGGAATTGCAGAAACCATTGCTGCTACAGTTTCAGATGCTTAAGCATAAAACCGTGCCTCCCTTAAGACTCATTTTATGGTGGAGAATGTGCATAAATACTGGCCACTGTATAGATATACTTGACCTTGCGAAGGGGGTAAGCATTGCAGAAGCATGAAGAAACACTTATACAAGTTGTTGACTGGAGAAAGTGGCTTTACGGACAGAACGTTGTACTATGGCCAGTCACCAAGCACACTTTCCAAGCAGCAGAGAAATTCAGAGCATTTGCAGGTGGCCATGTTGGTATTTGCTTCTACCAGTCCTGCACAAGAAAGATACTGGGTCCAGGCTTGAGCTAGTGACATGAACCAGTTAGGTCAACTGTCCTGCCAAATCCAGAACTGGGCTAGCACAGCTATGCAACAACATTTCTCACTGGACTTTTTTGCCAGCAACGACTGGCAGATCAGTGATGAAACCTCTTCCTTTAGAAATCATAGTGCTTATAGGCTTCAGTTAGTGAGATTTCCTACTGATCATCCATGTCCAACTAGGAGCTATGATTTTATAGCATCCAGCTATAACATAGCTGTATCCATGCTGCAATGTCCAGCAGAGAGCATGTCCATGTGTTATTGAGATGTCTCTAGAAGTTCACAATGATGTACTGCATAGATACTCCCAGTCACCTATACCTGATGGATATTCTCCATCAGGTATAGGTGATTTGTGTGAGACACCGTGCTAACATAATAAGGGAAGGAGAAACACTATCTGGCTATCAGTGGAAAGTTATAATTTGCAAGGATGTTATTTCATCACTGCAATTCTTGTAGGCAATCTAGATGCTTTGGACCATAATTGCTGCCCAGCATGGCCAATGGTTAGGGATTATAGGACCTGTAACAAACCTTATAATAATAAACATTATTATTATTATGAAGGGTATGAATTTAGTTACTTTTACAAGTGACTGAATTTCTTAAGCTCACAGCTGCATCCAGTTCATTTTATTTACAACCCAGTGTGATGTCTATACACTTTTCAAGTTACTGCGTGGTTGATGTTGTTTTTCCTTTGCTTGTGACAAACATTTTCAGGAAAGGTTCTGTAAGTCACTGAAAATGACAGGCTGCTCTAATGAGGGTTACTGACAGAGCAGCAGATAACAATGAAGAGAATGTGTTGATTTTTGTCATAAAAAAGCCCTATATCAACTGGAAATATTTACCGTTCCTATTAAAAATGAATTAACAAAAACAAAAGAGGGAACATTTTAATTGAAGCTTTTATCACACTTCCTTTGTTTCTATTTAAATGCAAATTTGAAATCCTCTCTCCAAACTAAGAGGAATCAAAAGATGAACACAGCCTTTGGTTAACTAAGGTAAAAGTATGCCGCATCGAAACAGCCTTTCCCAACATGGTCATGTGGACTGGGAGTTGTATTCCAAAATATACAGAAGGCACAAAGTTGGGAAGGACTGCATAAAAACATTAGACTTACAATAAGGCTGTTTACACACACAGAAACACACACACACCCCTACTATGTTGATTTAATAATCAGTACTGTGAATCATTTGTCAGTCTAAAATCTATCTGCCTCCACATCCCTCATCTTCCATCATCTCTTTCCCTCTTCATCAATTCCTTCTTTCAGTTTTTTGCCTCCTTGCTCATTTGTACAATGGGATCCCCCTGTCTTTTCTGACCCCTGTTGCTTCTCCACTTCCTGAGCATCCAGCCATGCTGGTTTCCTCTGTCTGGGGCAGCAGAAGACATCTTCTTGCCATAGTGGGATAGCAGGCAAGTACTCCTTTCCCTGCACTGCACCCAAGGCTGGTCATAATAGCTCATCAGCACCAACAGGCAGCAAAAGCACCTGCCCTCAGTTCTAGAAGTAAGAAATAATAAACAATGAATTAAAGAGCAAATGCCTTGTTGCCTTTCCCTGACTTTCCCATCAGGGGCTTAAAGCAACTACCTCATTCTGCCTCAAGAGAGGGGAAAGTTGTTTTTTCTTGGGTGCCCAGAATTATTGTACACACCAAATCAAAAAGAGAGCTGGAGAAATAAATTAGAATCAACCTCACTAAACAGCAAAGGAAAGAAGGAAGGAATATTAAAATGGAAAGAAACCTTTTAAAAAAGAGATCAAGCCTGAATGGGGGGAAAAACTCAGAAAGTAGCACCAGTTCTGACAAGTTAAGTCTAAAAGAGGCCACAGTGGAATTTAAGGAACAATTAGCAAGGCACACAAAAGCTGACAAAATGGTTTTATTTGAGTACAATAGAAGTAGGACAGCTTCCAGAATTTCAGGCATTTGGTGTGTGAGAAAAGCATTCAAGGAGGCTTAAAAACACTACCAAAAAGCTGGAGGTGGTCTTGAAAACACAGTGGCAGCATCCCATGCATAGGGTTAGCCCAACCCAATTTTGTGACTTGCGGCAAAGGACTCGATTGGCATGCTTTCATGCCAGACACCAAAGTCCACCAAAGCCAGAGTGGCCATCCCATTTTATTTCACCACAGCATGCTAGGTTCAGGAGTGCTGGGTAGGCTGCACAGCACACAGAGCCCTGTTCTCTATCACTTAGCCACTGTTTGGCACCTTCACGACATCTGCTGCCTGAGGAAACCACCTCATTCTATGTAATGACAGGGCTGGTCATGCCCATGCATTCTTGCTAGGTCATGGAATCATAGAACAGTAGAGTTGGAAGGGGCCATGAAGGCCATCAGGTCCAACCCCCTGCTTTTGCAGGATACCAAGTTACACCATCCCACTCGGATGGCTGTCCAGCTTCTTTTTGAATGTCAAGGCTTAAACAATATTGTCAATTAATGTGTGGAAACAAGGATGTGTCCTATTGGCCGGTATAATGGCTTATGGGCAAAGTTATCTCTTTACTTCCTCTTTGAGTGGAGCTCCCTATGGTCATAGACTTCCACAACTTCAGAAGTTGTTCTTTTGTCTTATTTGCATTTAATCATCTCTCCTTTGTTTGTTATTATTTTTGAAGTTTGTAACACTTATACAACTTTAATAAAAATAATTAAAAAGAAATGAGCTATGATGAATATGTTTAATCAAGACTTCTAAAGACATTCATATCTGATGAAGAACTAATTGTCATGGTTTACTGTTACGGCTGTCACTAATTTAAGAAATATTTCTTGATTAATCTTAAAAAGATTTAACTGATTAATTGAGTAATTAATTGATTACATTTGCATATGAATAAAAACAGTGAGTTTTCATCAAACTGTGGCTGTCCACCAATGTAAAGGTACAGTTGGCAGGAAGGAAACCTCTTCCTAATTCAGGCTTGCAGAATTCAGACTCTCCATAGCCAATTCTGGGAGGGCTGAGCGTGTGGATGCAGCAGAGGGGAGATCAAGGGGAAGTCCTGCTGCAGCAGTAGGTGTCCATTTGTGAGGTTGGGTTGGAGGTATCCAAGAAACTCTGGGGTGGGTCACATGATTTTAGAACAGTAAGGGCCTGTTGTAGGGTATCAAGTATCTTAAAATTGATAGGACATTCCAGCCACGGAGCTCTACTGAAAGATACTTTTTTAGAAGCTAAGACACATTTTCTGTTACAAAGAAAGCCAGGGATATAGGCAGAGTTGTAATGGAGCCATGCCTTTCAGGGTCGTAGGATCAGAACTTCTTGACTGGCAGAACATCTGCCACTTTCCTCAGAATTCTCTGTTCCCTCTAACTTTAACTGTCTTCACAATAGTGGGGAGACATGGACTTTCCAAGCAACAATTTGTGTGAATGTGTGGAGAGAGAGAGAGATCAACACAATCACATTCTTATGTCAGGCATTCTTGGAGAGCAACACCGCTCAAAACAAGGCATCAGATTGTCTCAAAAGTTTTGGGATCCTTTCCTGGGGTTTGATGCACACTATCAGAAAGAACAAGTCCTGGTTGTGTATTATCACAGACATACGCAACGCTTAGCAAAGCAAAGCGAAATTCATAAAAGCAACAAATAAAGAGCAGGCACAAGTTTTTAGCCCAATGTTTTCTCGACAGCAAACATTCCTATTGGATCCCAAGCATTCTTTACACTTCTAAACAGATAAAGAGCTTCTTGCCTAACAGAGAGAAAAGTGAACAGATGAAGGGAGAAAGGAGAAGGGGTCTACTATCTCTTCTGCAGGGTATACTCTCAATACCCTTCGTGTGGTTCACACAGAAAGGGTAAAGTTCACAGGCTGGAGTGCCAGAACTGTGGACTTCCATTTGCTAAGTCCATGATCTTCATAATATTTCTCTCTGTACTTGGGAATGGACTTTCTTGTATGTGAATAAGTTTGCCAGGCTTATGCTAAAGGTTGTGTGGGTGCTTGATTGCTTCTTGATGTCTTTAACTATTCTTTCTAGGAGCAAGAAGGTAATTTCTTTATCTCTGTTTGCTGGTTGCCATTCATGGGGCAATTTCCCAGTGTCTTAGGACAATGGGTCATCCTCCTTTTGCCATGGAGCCCATTGGGTGGCTTTGGGCCAGTCAGAGGCTGTCAGCCCAACCTAACTCACAGGGTTGTTGTTGTGAGAATAAAATTTCAAGGGGAGGAGAAGAATTATGTAAGCTGCCTTGAATTCCTTGAAATACATATAATAAAGAAAGGAACTCTTTAAGAGAAAATATCTAACCTTTTTTCTGTAGGAATTCTAGCAGTCAGTATTCGCCATTCATTCTTATCTCACTCACACTATCTAGCCCAGGATAGTAGGTCTTCTTCCTGAAATCAAGCTTACCCCAACCATGACTTACGGCCCACAACTTGTCCTGCCTTGGGACATTGTCTTTATGACACTTCATTATATATGCATGCTACACTATGAAATCATTCCTGACCACACTTGGAAGGAACTAGTTCTTTCCATCTGTCCTCATAAGGCTTTGTTTCCAGTCCCTGGATCATCTGTGTTGCCCTTCTCTGAACCCTTTGCAGCTTGTTTGCATCTGAACTGGACACAGTATTCCAGATGAGGTCTAACCTGTGCTGACTAAAGGCAAACAAGTACATGACATGATTCCGTTAATGTAGCTTAAAATAGCATTTACCCATTTTTCAGGGTAAATGCTATTTTACTGCTTTTCACTACAGACTGTCATGAAGAACTCCTGCACATGTGTAAAACTCTGAAATTAGCCTGCTGAAGGGTGTCTCAGACCTTTTCCAGAAGATCAGTTTTTTGTGCAATAAATGACTAGGCAATGCTACTCAGAATCTGTTTGTTTGTTTGAAGATGCACTTACAGTATGTCTTCTAGAAACCAATTGACCTGATTCACATGAAGAAACAACCCACAGTTTGTTAACAGTGGTTGTTTTGGAGCACATGAGCATTAATGATTGTGTTGACTCTTGACAGCTCACCCACCTCTAATCTTCTAGATAATTCAGGGATGGTCCTTCTTTGGATTGCTCTCTGCTGAAACTGAAGCTGGAATCTTGGGTTGTTGGGGGACAAACAACCCACTATTAAAACCTATAGTTTTTCTTGACTGCTATTTCTGTGCTGTTTATCCATCACTAACCCAGAATTCTAGGTCTAATCATCATGAAGAACAATCTAGAGATGGAGCATAGCAAAGCGGGTAAGTGGTCAGGAGCCAGAGGCTAAGTCCACAGGATCATGGAGAGAAATAAGCCATAATGTGTCATAGGGTTTCCTGCTGGTTTGTAAACCAGCCCAGGCAGCCATTCTCACTGAGTTTCTATGATACTACAGCCTGCACTGGGCAAGAGTAATTATGCCAATTAGTAGGTTGCAACTGGCATGTGCTGGGGGTGAGGAATACGCCAGTGTGGCTTATTTTCTTTCTGTGACTGCGCAAACCCATAATGTATAATTGTGTGATTGTTCCTGTGTGTTTCAAAAGAACCTACAGTTAACAAACCATGGGTTGGTTCATCGTAAGAATGTGGTCACTGTGTTTAAGAGTAATTATCCAGAGGCTGAATTGAAGTCTGTGTTCTGGTAGTAATGAAAGGACATAACAAAAGACCCTTAGGATCAACCTATTCTGGTTTTTGTTTCTAGCTCAAAGAATAGCCAAGCAATGTTTGTGCCCAGCATCAAGAATTGCGAGGTACACTGGCTCTGAACATTTTTCATTCCCCTGGAATGATCATTCATGATTCTGTTAATCCTATGTTAATGCCACTTAAGCTAAAGGCCTATCACTAATTCTTGTGGAAAAACTTTTAACTGATGTCTAACTTAATTTTGAACATTTTTAAAATTCATGTTTCAGCCACATGATCCTGTGCACAGCTACTTGCACTTTTGCATTCCTGGTTTCATTCAATCAGTATCAGATCAGCTGTGTGTGAACATGGACATTTTGTGGCTTTTTCCTCCTAGTGCCGGGTCTGGCCAGACAGCCCCCCTCCCCATTTTTTGCTCACAAATAGATGACACAGAGATGGATTCTAATCTCATTAAAACAGTGACAATTCTTTTCTCCCTCCCCATCAACCTGAAGAAGAACAGGATCACATCTCAGAGGTAATCAGTGTTATATGAGATATATTGCCTTGCCCATTTCATCCTTTCCTGTTATTAAATAAATATGGATTTGAGGAAAAGCTCAAGTGCAAGTAGCAGAGATATGGAACAGCTTAAAAAAACACAAATTATTTCTGGAGAGGCGTGCCTGTGAATCAAACCATTCCAGCCTCAGGGAAAAAAGGCAATACTCTTTTCTCATAATAAGAATTGTTCTTTCCCCTTTATATTAATTTTCCCCCAAATGTATCACCTATAGATTAGATACAAGGGGAACATGGCAATTCAAGAAGTGTCCTATATATTCACCATTAGTGATTCAGTCATCATTGCACTGGATTGCATTGTTGTCTCTTTATCATCTCCCTCCCTCCCTCCCTCTCTCACACACACACCATTTTAGGATCCAAATAATCCAGGGACTTTCTAAGCATTATGCTGATGCAGTTCAAGGGTTCAGGGCTGAGGTGTGGTTCAATGCAGAGCAAATGATTATTATTTGCATCTGAAAGAGTTCCCCACTTCCTTCATAGTAACAATCCTTTCTCATTATAATATTAAGTACCTTAGGAAGGATGATGCATCCTAAGGGATAATAGAAGCTGACACATACAAAGGAAGCAAAAGAGAGATGAAATTCCGATACTTCCCCCCACCTCTTGGGCATTTCTCAACTGCTGAATAAGCTTTCTGTTTAATCCAAGTTTTATGTGTGCATCAGCTGTTTGCAAAGAAGGAAGCTGTGTGCCTGTTGGGGAGCAGGAGTAAAATCACCCAAACTTTACTATAGATTTATTGTAAATGGCGTTCTATTAAAATTGCACATAGGCATAAATAGTTGGGTATGAAGACCTAAGTCTGGGCAATAAGCTGGGAACAGTTCCTGTAGAGTCCTGCCTCTTGCAGCTTGCTAGCTACTGCTAGTCTAGTCTGGCTACATCCGTATTATTGCAAACTAAGTGCTTTTTTACTCTCACCATTTTCTGAGCCAGAGGCAAAGCTAAAGCAGGGCAATGGTGAATCCGTACAGTTAGATTTAGTCATGCCTTTCCTCTGAATAAGTAGGAGAATGTGTGGGTGTAGGTGCTTCTAATCCGTTTGATGCACAGCAAGGTAAACAGACACTGACATATTTGTAGACAAACTGTCATATTCTAGATTATCCACAGATACAAATTATTTGTGAATTGCCAGCATGGATTGCAACAATCTGCCAGGCTTGGAAGCTGGCAGTGTTCCTGTGAGAATCAATCATTCATCAGAAACATCACTTTCTCCTGTAATACACAGCTAGTCTTTGCATCCCTTCGAACAATTGTCTAGCAAATCACAGCACAGAAACTCACTAATACAGATTGCACATTCCAACTATGCCACCAGAATTAAACAAACAAACAAATGAACAAGGGGATAGACGACAGAAAATGCTCAGTATAAAGTAGCATGCTTCAAATACTAGTGGGCCTTCATCAGGGAAAGTCAAAACAAATGAAATAGACTATAAAAAATTAAAAGGAATGGTGCTGGCAGAAACTAGGCAAAAACCAAAAACAGAAAGAGAAACAAAAACACATCAAGATTATGTTTTGATATGCACATTACCAGCTTCACCACTTCTTGACTAGTACAGAATGCAGAAGCTCTTTTCTGAAGGGATCAATTGCAGGGACAGACCTTGGGGACTGGAAAGCAAGGACTTGTGGGCCTACTTCGTTCCAGAAGCTACCGGTCCTCCATCACTGCATTTCACTGAAGCAATATCTTTATGGAAAAGCAGCCAAGCATACCGTGGACAGAATCCAGCAGAATCACCTCCCTGTTGAAGCTTGTTCATGCTTTACAATGATCAGGGAAGGTTTTTCACATTAGAGCATTAGATGGCAACGATCAGGAGAGTCTTCCCTGTTGTGGTGCCCAGATTGTGACATAGCATCCTGTAACCCTGGGACTAATATTCAATCATTTTCACTACTGTGTTCACATCTCCCTCTTTGTCCAGACAACTAAAATTAGTTTATTTTAGGTTGGTAATAGGAGCTGCTAATTAGCCCGTGCCTTTTCTGGTTGCAATTGTCATTGCTGCTTTTGTTTCATTGTTTTGCTGGTATAGCATTATATGGTGTATACTACCCTCATATAAGATAAATGCTATTAAAAGATGCTTGCTCTTGGGGAGGAAAGCTATGGCAAATCTAGGCAGCATACAAAAAAGCAGAGACATCACCCTGCCAACAAAAGTGCATATAGTCAAGGCTATGGTTTTCCCAGTTGCAATGTATGGCTGTGAAAGCTGGACCATAAGGAAGGCTAAGCGCAAAAGGATTGAGGTCTTTGAATTGCGGTGCTGGAGGAGACTCCTGCGAGTCCCTTGGACCGCAAGGTGATCAAACCGGTCAGTCCTAGAGGAGATCAACCCTGACTGCTCTTTAGAAGGCCAGACACTGAAGATGAAACTCAAATACTTTGGCCACCTAATGAGAAGGAAGAATTCCCTGGAGAAGACCCTGATGCTGGGAACAATAGATGGCAAAAGAAGAAGGGGACGGCAGAGAATGAGGTGGCTAGATGGAGTCACTGAAGCAGTTGGTGTGAGCTTAAGTGGACTCCGGGGGATGGTGGAAGACAGGACGGCTTGGAGGAATGTTGTCCATGGGGTCACGATGGGTCGGACATGACTTCACGACTAACAACAACATAAAATATTTTAAATGAATGAACCATGCTCAGTGTTTCCCCATCTGAAGTACTACCAAACACACTCCAAACTGCCCTTCACGCGTCTTGAGCCCTCCTGCCACAAGAAGTTTAGATGTTGAAAAGTTCCACTCTTAGAAGTTTCCTCTGACCAAGTTTGATGATCTCTCCTCAACACCACCTCTCACTCCACTTCAAAAGTGCATGCTGATTTTCTAGAGAGCATTATCCAGGGGCTTGAGAGGCTAGCAAGGGAAGGAGGGGTTAGAGAAATCCACTCCTATTACCATACTTAGTCCAGTGTAAATCTGGATCCAGTCCTCATGTTTGGTGTGAGTAGCTGCCTCATCTGTGGCATGTTTTCCCAGTAAGATTTTGCAGCAACTTTTCCAATTGAATGCAACATTTCCGTAAAATAGGCTTTATGCAAAGTAGTAGTTTTCAAAGGATGCTATGGGAAGCACTGGGGTTTCTTGGAAATTTGTCAGGGGTTTCTCAGCGTGAAGATCAGGAATGGTAGACAGCTTTCCCTGAAAGGCAACTTGTCTGTCACTATCAGTTATGATCACCATTTCCATCCTTTTCCTCTTCTTCTTCATTGTGGTGGTTAGTTACTGCAACACCTACTGTTTTATCAACTTCGTACACTAAAAAGAACAACTCAGCTCCTGTTTACAGATTTTCAATAAATAGACAGTAAAGAGAAGGGAAAAAGAAAAAAGAATGGGAAGGGAATAGGAAAGCAAGGAAATTGAGGCATGCTTTTTCATAAAAAAACCAAAAATGTTATTTTAACAGCATGTTGAACATAGCACAAAATTTTCCCCTGTGGGGAATGAGATGCAGGAGCAATGTATACTTGGCTGGTGTTTGCAGGAGTTCCCATGAATGCAAGCCAAATGTGCAGTCCAGCTTTCTCTCGCCAGGATTCCCCTTTGTATTCATCATAGAATCATACAACAGTTGAGTTGGAAGGGACCAGAAGGCCATTAGTGCAACCCCCTGCTCAGTGCAGGAACCTTCCCTCTTGGATGTCTGTCCAGTTGCATTTGGATTGCCTCCAATGTAGGAGAGCCCACAAGCTCCCCAGGTCATTGGTTCCATTGTTGTACTGCTCAAACAGTCAGGAAACTTTTCCTGATACCTAGCGGGAGCTGACTTCCTGTAACTTGAGCCCATTATTCTGTGTCCTTATTATCTGGAATGAGAGAAAAGAGATCCTGGCCTTCTTTGTGACAGCCTTTCTGGACTGGCTGTCACAAAGAGCACAGCCTTGAAGGGTGCTATCCTCTTCTAAAGGCTGAACATACCCAATTCTTTCTGTCTCTCCTCAAAGTCCTGTTTCCTTTCCCCTTCTTATCCTTGTTGCCCTCCTCTGAATGTTTTCCAGCTTGTCTGCAGTGAAGACTGTGTTGCCCAGAACTGGATACAGTACTCCAGATGGGCCTAACCAGTGCTGAGTAAAGGAGAACTAGCACTTCATGTGAAGTATTATGACACCCAGCCCCTTTGTTGATGAGGAAGGAGAATCTCCGTGTGGTAACCCATGGTACCATGGAAACCCACACTCAACCCTTAGTTTGTATTACTGTGTCATTGGAACACTGTCACTAGGGTTTTGTGTGTGTTCAAAAACAGTCTTTTGCAAAAATTGCATTTTACCTGTTTAAGCATAAGTAAATTTAAGAGTAAATACAGGGTAAGCTAAATTGAAGTTAGTGAGGCTTTCTTCAACAGGGAAAAGGCATGTGACAAATATTGCATTGTGCCATCAATAACATTACTGCACAAATATTACTTCATTGTATAAGATTTGTAATCTTGCCTTTTCCCATCTGATTAGTACCGAGCACATCAATGCCTTCTTCACTGTTAATTTAACTATATTTATGAGTTTCTTTGCTTTGCACACATTTTCAAATCCTCCTGAAATATAATATTCAGAAATACTACCATTGTATTTATTACTGTGAGAAGTTTAATTAGAGCAAAAACTGCATGGGGAGTTGCCGCATGTATGCATGTATGAATGAGGTACTTATTTCTCAGACTGATTTGAAGCAAAATGCCACAAAAGAAAATGAAAACATTCTCCTTCCAAGGGGGATCAGTGACAGAAAGCCTCAGCATGAATGATCCTATGAAATTTAAGCATCGTTAAGCACAATTAAATCTAGTGGAACAATTAAGCACATTGAAATTGACCTGCCTTAAAAGTCCTTGGATTTGGCCCACTGGAGCCTATACCTTGCACAATAATCAACCATAGCAAATCTATGCTATGCTCCCAGTGGTATTAGTGAGAGCGGGAAGCTCTGAATATTGGCTGGATGATTTCTTGTATTATCAATATGAACCTATCATTTTAAATCAGAAATACAGGTCATTTCCTTTTCCTTAAACCCATCAGCAGCACTCTTAATCTATCTTAAGTTATAGTGCAACAATCAGTACGTAAATAGCCTATACAAAAACAGAGTAAATAGAGGCAATGAGATCAGCATGAAAGTTTTTTCCTCCTAATCATACTTTAGGCAAAGGGATTCATCTAAAAACATGAGCATGTGTCATAATGGCCACTAGTAAAACTGCCTTTGCTGATTCCCACCTCTTTTGCTCCACTAGAATATCAGTTTAGCACATTAGGCAAAGTTATATCAGTTCCCTATAAAATAAAATGAAAAAAATAAATTCGTTTTGCTACTGCACCAAAGAATTGAATTATAACTGTTGCTCAGTTAAGAAGAACTTATTCCAAAGAGGAGTCTGGGCCATGCCAGAACTTTTAGGGTCAGGAGTTGAGTCAGAGTTCCACCAACTTTGCCATTTGTGCAATTTTAAATCTAATGTTTTAAAAACATTGGCACTGCAGTCATTGCACTTAATTAATTTTTAAGTGCACACAAACATGCCAGGAAGGAAAGAAGGAAGGAACGAAGGAACGAAAAAGCAGGAAAAAGGAAAAGGGAGGGAGTGAGGGAGGGCCTGCAATGTGGAATTCTTTTTCCTACCGCATTCTGACCTTTCTAACACTATGCCACACCAACAAATGTGGTGTGTGTGTGTGTGTGCGCGCGCGTGCGCACGCGCGCGCGTGCATAAATTGGCTCCCAGACTGGCTGAAGGTGCCTACCCATAACATACATTATGGAATTTTACTTACTTGAAAGCCAAGAATCCACATTTTCCAAGTGGAAGTTTTCATACTCTAAAAGACTTGTTGAAATCAATAGGTCTTAAGTGAGTCATGATTAATCAAAGAATGATTAATTTCACTGGGACTTCTCTGACTATGACTATGTTTAGATTCAGCATGTAAATACTGAGCAGAAGAGTGTTCCATACTTTTTGTAATCATTTCAGAAATGAACACAAGGACTGGCTTTGCGTTATGTGATGTCATCATGGCTTTGCCAGGAACACATCAGCAAACCTGGACTGCTTGTGAGCAACAAGCTACCCTGACAACCAGGGTCTTGTAGCAGGAGTTTCTGTTTCCACCAAGCGTTACTGTGTTGTCAGAACCTGGCAATTGATCCCGCCATGGGTGCAGAGAAGCTGTGATGATGTTTGCGGTTGTTGTTGCATCTTAATCAGACTAACAGTTCCACCTTCAACATAGTTACCCAGAAATAAGGTCTACTGTGGTCATTTGGACTTATACCGACCTCCTTCCATCAACAAAAATCCCCTCACAGCTTCACTTTTCATTTTGCTGTTTGACAACTATAAAATGAGATGCAGAACAAGAAAGACCTCAAGCTTGTTTGCTGCACACTGGTGGATGTGCAGCAAACAAGAGAAATGTCTCTGATGACCAACCAAATCCATATGACCAGATTCCTGAATTTAGGCCAGGACTATTGACACCAGATGTTTTGTACCGCTTGGCAATTTCAAAGACCCGTGATGCTTGCACAATTCAACATGAAGAGACCTTGAGTTGAGCACATGGAGGTCATGGCAGAGGTAGTAAAAGGAACCAAAAAGATCTGGGGTTCAGGCTCACGGGACAAAGCCAAACAAAATGTGCATACGCTAACTTGTTTATGCTCTAAAGTCTCCCTCTCTCCCTCTCTCACTACCTCTAACCATTGCATTCTCTCTCTCTCTCTCTCTCTCTCTCTCTCTCTCTCTCTCTCTCATGAGTGTGTGTGGGTGTGTCTTTAAAAGACCCTGTCTTCTACGAATGTTCCTATTTGTAAAAAGGTATGTTTGGGTAGGGACACTGGATTTCAGGAAAAAAGATCAGGAAGAAAGGTTCAGGGCAGAAACACATATGGGCAAAAAGCCAGGTAATCCAGGGGGATCAGATGCAACAGGGATTATCAGGGCCTCTGAACATTGATTTCGGCAAGGGACCATCGACAGCAGGGTGGTGGGCCAGATGACTTCCCAGAGGTGAAGGACTCTAAATGAAACATAGAAACAGAGTGAGTCAGAAGGGGTCTCCCGGGCCATCTAGTCTGACCTCCGGCACCAGCCGGCTCTGCTCATGACATGCCCACCATGTACACGTCCAGTCTATCCTTGAACACCCACACTGATGGGGCCTCAATGACCTCTTGTGGAAGCCCATTCCACACCCTCGGGGTCCTAACTGTCAGGAAATGCTTCCTGGCATCCAAATGGAACCTTGGCTCCCTGAGCTTTGCTCCATTGGAGTGTGTCCTACCTTCCTCTGCAGGGGAGAACAGGTCTCTACCCATCTCCATGTGACATCCCCTCACATACCTGTATGTTGCCAACATATCCCCTTCGAGTCTCCTCTTCTCCAGGATGAAGAGACCCAGTTCCCTCAGTCTTGCCTCATATGGCATCCCCTGCAAACCGGCCACCGACCTTGTGGCCCTACGCTGCACTGACTCTAACCTGGCTATATCCTTCCTGTAATGAGGAGCCCAAAACTGAGCACAATACTCCAGTTGTGGGTGCACCAGAGTCGTACAGAGTGGTAGTAATACCTCTCTTGATCTAGAAGCCACATTTCTGGCTATGCAACCAAGGGTGGCGTTCGCCCTCTTGACCACTGCATCACACTGCTGACTCATGTTTAGCCTGCAGTCAACCAGTACCCTGAGGTCCCTTTCATAAGTGCTGCTCTCCAGCCACTTGTCACCTAACCTGTACTTATGACAGCTATTCCTATGCCCCAAGTGCAAGACCTTGCACTTATCCACATTGAATGCCATCCTGTTGTGTCCTGCCCACTTCCATAGTCTGTTCAGATCCTTTTGGATCTGAAATACCTGCTCCTCAGTTGTGGCCACTGCTCCAGTTTTAGTGTCGTCTGCGAATTTGATCAGCAGGCTGTTCACCCCTTCTTCCATGTCATTAATGAAAAGATTAAACAGGATCAGACCCAGAACAGAGCCCTGGGGGACCCTGCTTGTCACTGGCCTCCATCCCGATGATTCCCCACTAATGGTTACCTTCTGCTTTCGGTCAGTCAACCATGCCCTAATCCACCGGACAGTGCTTTGGTGTATCCCAAAACTCCTCAGTTTCTCCACCAGGATATCATGGGGCACTTTGTCAAAGGCCTTGCTGAAATCCAGGTATACCACATCCACTGCATCCCCTCCATCTAGCCATCTCGAAACCTTGTCATAGAATTCCACAAGATTTGTCTGGCAGGACCTGTTTTTGCAGCAGCCGTGTTATGTGGCTGTCAGCCTCCCTTCCCTATCTAGCATCACTAGATCTCTCTCTATTAGGAGCCTTTCCATTGCTTTTCCTACAATGGACGTAAGGCTAACAGGTCTATAATTCCCCATGTCCCTTCTACTCCCCTTTTTGAAAATTGGGACCACTGATGCCATCCTCCAGTCCTCTGGAACTTCACCCATTCTCTACGAGAACTCAAAAATGGAGGCCAGCGGGCGTGAGAGAACCCCTGCCAACTCTCTAAGTACTCTCGGGTGTAACCCGTCAGGGCTTGGCACCTTTGTAATGTCCAATGCCCTTAGGAGCCCCTGGTCTTCAAGGGGAGTAACTCTAATCTGTGGCCCTAAGTCCCCAGCCTCATCTAATCTCCTATGCGGATATCACCCATCCTGCTCTGGGGAGAACACAGAGGCAAAATAGTCATTCAGCATCTGTGCCTGTTCCCTCATATCAGTCACTGGATCTCCTTCCTCCTTATTTAGTGGTCCCACCACTTGTCTCCCCTTCCTCTTCCTATTTACATGCTGAAAGAAGCCCTTTTTGTTGCTCTTGATATTCTTGGCAAGTCTCAGCTCGTAATCAGCCTTAGCCTTGTATAAATGAAAGATGGACCACCTCCTAATATGGCCCTTTGGGTCATAGTAGTTCACTAAATTAAGTTCTAGCATCCAGCCTTGAAGCCTCCGATTCGTAGTACTTAATAAGAAGTGATCTTACAGCTTTTTTGAATTAATATTTCTATATCTTGAGGGCACTTGATCTAGTCCTCTCAAAAACTGTTTTTTCAGTTACCACATAAAGTCACTTTTCTTTATAAAACTGAATTAAGGAAGCCCTCCAATCTGCCAGTTCTTGCTTGCCTGCCTGCCTGCCTGCCTGCCTGCCTCTGCACTGAGGGCACCTTCACAGCCCAAGCACATCGCCTTGATGCTTTTCAGTCTTGATTGACTGACCACTCAATTGTAGGTCAAATTCAAGTTTTTGGTTCTTGTCTTCAAAGATGTCCCCCCAGGACTGGCCAGAAGTTTGCGAGGATTTGTCTCTCCTGATATAAGCCCGACTCTTCGCAGCAGCTATATGCCACTTACTAATGGAAATGTCAGCCACAGGAGTCAAGTTCTGCATTTGCAGCAGACTGCAACTGGCACAGAAGTCCAGAACTTGCTCCCCGAAGGCAGCCGGGTGACTGTAAATGACTCTCGCCTCCTTTACTGCATAATGTAAATCCCAACTCCTTTAAAGTTAGCCTTCCTTAGCAATGTAAGAATGTCCTTCATTCCTGAGAACACGTTTAATTTTGAAAGGTCAGGGAAAGAATTACTTGTAGCCTTCAAAAATCTGCTCAAATGTATTTGTAGTATCCATAACCAGTTTTAGAGAAAACTTGGATTAGAGGATGGATACGAAGTTGTGTTTTTTTAAAAAAAAGTAAATTAAAATAAATACATGGTTTATTAATAATTATTAATATAAATTATTTATTTGGTGCGACTAGAGCAGGAAGACTCATGAGAGTCCCTTGGACTGCAAAGAGATCAAATCAGTCAATCTTAAAGGAGATCAACCCTGACTGCTCTTTAGAAGGCCACCTGACTTCTCTTTACTGAAGATGAAACTCAAATACTTTGGCCACCTAATGAGAAGGAACAACTCACTGGAGAAGACCCTGATGCGGGGAATAATTGATGGCAAAAGGAGAAGGGGATGAAGAGGTTGAAGTGGCTAGATGGAGTCACTGGGGCAGTGGGTGTGGGCTTGGGTGGACTCTGAGGAATGGTGGAGGACAGGAGAGCCTGGAGGAATGTTGTCCATGGGGTCGTGATGGGTTGGGCACAACTTTGCGGCTAAACAATAACAACTAGAGCAGAGGTAGGCAATGTGGAGTCCATGAGGACTAGTGCAGCCTTGGACACCTTTCTTATCACAAAGGTGCTCTGCCTCTACCATTTCATTCATTCCATTTTATCTGTAATGAATTTTTTTTTTTTTTTTAACTGACAGAAGGGTTTGTTTTAAAAACAACTGAGGTATTCTAGCTGTTCCTTTCTTCTTGACCCATTATCATCTTTGGGCCACACATGGGATTCAGAAACATTTTTCGGAAATAAAGATGGCAAGTGATTGCAGGTTCCCATTCTGTGTGTCCAGGACATTTTCTCAACTTGCCAAATGTACCCACAAGCGCAAAAGGTTGTAAATCCTGGTTTAGATGAACTAATAATGGGACATGTTAAAAAATCCACTGTCATTCCTGTGTTGCCCATACAAATGATCAGATTGTGACCTATAAACCATTGCAGATCAATAGATGAGAGAGCAAGAAAGGACCAGACAGGAAGAATCAGGCTCTGCTTCAGCTGGTCATTTTCTTTATCAATTGCCAAGTGTTAATGGTGGTGGATGGAGACAAAACACGTAGCTCAACAAAAACATCACCCAATAGGTTGTATTCAGTAGAGTTCTGCTCACTTAACCACAGAAGACTTCCATGAATAAATCTTCTCCAGATCTGCTCTAGATGATTGGAGGACCTTCTTGGACCACATTCAAGGTGGTGTGTGGCCATGGGGTGAGGAGTAATTGATGGAATTTCCTCCTTTTCCAGTTCATAGAAACTTGCACTGGATCAAAACTGTCTTCCAAAAGTGGAACACAATCAGTTACAATGCAAACACTCATTAGTAGTATACTGTCCTGTTATTGATGAAGCAGAAGGATGGTTTAATTTTTTTTGTGTGTGTAAAAAGTGCAATTGCTTTATTTTTCAGCATTGTTCATGCAGCTGTACATAATTATTATTCACTTTTCTTTAAAATTATTTAATTTAAAATAATACTTAGGGAAACACATTTAGAAAATTAAATTCAGTAACAATTAAAAATGCATAGCAAAATGTTGGTTATTTATTTATTTATTCCATGACATTTAAGAAGCCCACCTTCTCAGCAGCTGGCATATAGAGGCGATTCATTCAATCCATTACAAGTCTGTTTTCACAGCTGAGCAGAATAATTTTAATGAAACAGAGCTGGCGAAGAATGTATTCTCACTCAGAACAAGGACAAGCCGTAGATCTGTTTTTGCCTCAGAGGAAAGCATACATTAACATGGGGGCTGGGAAGAGAATTGTGAATGCACCATCTGATTCCGCTTCCCTTCCTCTTGAGACTCGGGCTCATTTGGAACGCCAGTGCTTAGCAGACTCGAGGAAAGAAAGAAAAAAAAACCTGCAGCAGCTGTTGTTAAGTGACAAATTTCCATTTGCCTTGAAAGAAATCAATTAAACAAACACATTAAAGAAAATTTTAAGTGTGTCAGTCTTTGCAGACTGTGATATATAGGCTTTAAACATACTTTCAGGAAATGATAGAGGGCGGAGATCCTCTGAGCATGATGGCATCTCAGGGGAAGTGATTCCAAAACTTGAAAGCTGATTAACTGCTTTCTTGTTGGCTTGGATAGAAATCATTTGTCTGTCTGCACCAGGATGTCATTCACTAGTATTACAGGAACGGGAGACTTGTCCTAGTACAATTGACAGCCCAGGACTGGTTGAATAGCATATTTATATTTTCAACAAGTATGATTAAACTGATCTGTTGTTATTTTAAGGTTAAATATTAAACATTTATAAGTTGAACATTTTTATACATTTGTGTCACCGGGAAGGGAAAGGTTAGTGTCTGATGTCTGACTTATTCAAGTTAATTCAAAAGTTTTGAAAAGTATTGCCAATGGGATTTAATTAACTGGCTGGGAGGTGCAGGGCGTGGGAAAAGATAGGACATCTTACCATCCTTCCTAGTTAATTAATTTTCAGTATTTTTTAAAGTTATCAAGAAAACAATTGTGTTTTCAACTTGTTGAAAACAAAACAAAACTTGATTATGCTTCTTTTTCTGAGGTGTGACATGAGCATATGTTCTTCTATCTGTACCTTAATAAATATGCAGTGAAACCCTATGCGTGCAACTCAGAAGTAATACCTACTGGGATCAAGTGAGGCTTAGTACCTATTAAGCACTAAGAATTGGAGTCCAAATAGTACGTTTGTGTGCAATTCCATGTGGAGAACACACTTACCAAATCAGAACAATGGCCTATGGTATAGACTAGCAGACGTAGCCAACAATATCCAACCACAAGCACTACTTATGCAGAATATTTCTTTCACTAATATTAATAGTGAAAACTATTAATATTATTCAAGTTTTGGTTTCCCCCAGTGTAAAGTAAGTGGTGCTAGTGGTCATGTATCATTAGGTTTTTTGTTAGAATATGGAGTACTCATGCCTGTACTTAAAAAAAAGAGAAAATAGTATGGAAAAAATGGGCAAACTTCCATTATTTAAGAAACAAATTCCATTTAATTTAATTCTATGGTCTAATTGTGTGTGTGTGTGCATGCATGAGCTCCTAAATATATGTGACATAGCATTCATTCATTAAATTTGTATACTACCCAATAGCTGAAGCTGTCTAGGCTGTTCATGACATGCTAAAACATAATATAAATGTTGAACATCCAGTAATTCGAAACAGGTTAAAAACAAACTCCCCCTCTTAGCTTCTTACCATGCGGATGGATTTTGAGAGTGTCAGAAAAGCTGGCAGTAATGTTTCCAAAAAGCCAGGCTCTCTTACTAGCCTGGTCTCCTAGTAGGGGTGCCCAAGGTGGAATGATCAAAGCTGAGACACCAGACTAAGAGGTACCCATCTTCTTCAGGAGGAATGGTCACATCTGTAGAAACTAGATATCTTTACAGGAGATAGTGACAGAGAACTGTCTGAAGGGCAGTAGTTGAAGGTGACACTGGGAGAAGATCTTTCAGAGAGAGACAACAGCAGTGACACTTAAAGCTAATTCTTGTTAGTAGTATATAGAAGGTGTTGGCAATGGTAAACCAATACTTTTTTCTCACTTGTTTTATGAACTCTGAATATGAGTGTTAAATTATCTTAAGGGTGATAATAACTCAGAAAGCATGTCAGGTTTGCAAGTTGCTCATAGGTAAATTTGGGAAGATACAGCAGATCTTAGGTAATTTTGTGGTACTGTCCAATGCAGTTAAAATCTATATCATTGGGAGTGTGCAAAATTTATTTATTTATTAGTTATCAAACTTATATTCCATGACCAATAGTTCAAAAAGGTGTTTTTTTCTGGATGCATTTGGTTATATTTATTTATTTAAAACTTTTGTATGCCATCCCTTATGCCTTGGCATCTCGGGACAGCTCACAATCCATAAAATTGAAATACAATAAAATCTCATGTATAAATAACATAATTCGATAAAAAATTACATAAAGGACAAAATCAAAGCGACTGTTTGACACAATTAAAATATTAATTTTGAAAATAGTGATTAAATAAAAAGGTTTTGAACTGGCACCAAAAAGAATATGAACTGGGTGCCAGGCACACCTCTCCAGGGAGTGCATTCCATAATCTGAGTGCCACTGCAGAGAAGGCCCTGCTCTGGGTAGTTGTTCTTTTTATCTCCTTTAAATAGGGCTCCTGAGCAAAGCCTCTTCCACAGATCTTAAGATGTATGAGGGCATGTAAGGGAAGAGGCGCTCCTTCAGGTATCCTGGTCCCAAGCCGTTCAGGGCTTTATATGTTAAAACCAGCACCTTGAGTTGGGCCCAGACTTCTACTGGAAGCCAGTGTAGCTGGTAGAGGACTGACATTATGTGAGAATAATGACCGGTGCCTGTCAGCAACTTGGCAGCTCTGCTCTGTACCAGCTGAAGTATCTGGACTGTCTTCAAGGGCAGCCCCATGTAGAGCGCATTACAATAATCCAACCGAGTGGTTAGCAGAGCATGGATCACCACTGCTAGGCAGTGCTTGTCCAGGTAAGGGCGCAGCTGGTAGATCAGCCGAAGTTGTAGGAAAGCACTCCTTGCCACTGCCGCCACCTGGGATTTCAGTGACAGCTCTGGGTCAAGGAGCACTCCCAAGCTGCAGACCCTGTCCTTTAGAGGGAGTGCTACCCCGTCCAGGACAAAGTCAAAGTCACTTACCTGAAACCGCGATCTGCCCACCAACAGGACTTCCATCTTATCTGGATTGAGGTTCAGTTTATTGGCTCTCATCTAGCCCATTACTTTGGCCAGGCACTGGTTCAGCACAGCCACCGCCTCACCTGGAGTAGATGTAAATGAGAGGTAGAGCTGGGCGTCATCAGCATACTGGTGACACCACAGCCCAAACCTCCTGATGACCTCGCCCAGCGGTTTCATGTCGATGTTAAAAAGCATGGGGGACAAAATAGAGCCCTGCAGAACCCCATGGTACAACTGCCACGGCGCAGAGCTATAGTCTCCCAGCACCTCCTTCTCAAGTCGGCCAGCCAGATAGGAGCAGAACCACTGCCAAGCAGCGCCTCCTACTCCTAACCTGGCCAGCCTATCCAGAAGGATACCATGGTCGATGGTACTGAAAGCCACTGAGCTATCCAGAAGAACCAACAGGGACGCACTCCCCCTGTCCCTCTACCTGCACAGGTCATTGTACAGGGCGACCAAGACAGATTCAGTGCCATAACCAGGTCTGAAACTGGAGTGAAATGGGTCCCAATAATATATAGTGCTACTGCAGACTGTCTCACAGTGCAATAAGACAGAACGAAATAATCAACAATAAACAACGTTGTGTTTTCAAATTACACTGAACAGGGAGGGGAAAAACAACTCCCTTAGTTTGCTTAGAACCTAAAGCCATTATCCTCCCAACCCTCATGGAGAATGAACGCTGCCAACTTTCAGGAAACAAAGGGCAGGTGATGAGTGGCAACCAGCCACTTGTGTTCCCTTGGCTCTACCTATGTTCCATTTAATGTAGACGAGCCTCTCTGCCTTGGTCCTCATTTTCCATAGGTACAGACAGAGCTGAAGATGACTTGGGTGCCTCAGTGAGGGAGGCAGCACCGAGGCTTGCTTTCACTCATTTACTCATTTTCTGGCCAGGTCTCATAACAAAACACTAAAGGTTTTTCCTTGGACCTCAAAAAACCTGGAAAATCCTTTGGCCTCTCTACAAAAGCTTCTTTCAATTACCATATTTCACTTAGGCTCCTGCTGTACATTTCCTGGATAGACAGTGTGACTAAGGAAATCTGCAGGCAATCTTTCTGTGCTGTGGAAAAATGCCATCTGTCATTAAACGGGCTGCCTTTGGACAGTGCACAGTGTCCAAATCATCAGTGTGCAAAGATGAAAAGAGCCAAGATCTCCACATCTTATCTTTGAAGAATTATTGACTCAGAAGCACCATATGTGCTGGCTGTCAACGGGAAGCGTGGTCAAGATTATCATTAGGCATGCTACACACCCAACACTAATTCCAGTGTCATGAATGCATTTTCAAGGCAGCTCCATTTTTGGCACAACTTCAAAGCTAATATTCAAAGTCAGGAAGCTTAAAAATGTGCAAGCATATTTAGATTCTTTAAATGGGCTGGCTTAGTAGATTTGTGGGCATTTGAATCTTTGTAAACCACTGCAGACTTGCAAAAGTTAATCTTTCCCATTAAAGTTTTTCAATAACATGACATTGGATTCATTTCAAAGTATTTTCCATTTGCATATCAATCTAAGTTCCTTCATCTTCAAGGGCACTGGAGTGTTTATTAGGAGTTTTTCAGATGGCATGCATTTCCTACACAGAAAGCACTTATGTGTAGGAAAACATCAAAACACCATGTTGATTCTATATGGTGTAATACAAAGCAGACTGTATGGAACTCAGGAAGATCTCTCCAGACTAAGTGAATGGAAAACAAACTGGCTAATGATATTTGATGTAATTAGGTTCAAGGAGATCCACATTTGGATATCCTCTGGTTATACCTCTTGGATTCTTTGGTATATAGTTGCATGTATACTTCCATATTCAGAAAGACGTCTGAGCCTTTCTTTGCCTAAGCCAGAAAAAAAAATTGCATGACCTCTAAATTACTTCATTCTTGTCTCAGCTGAGTTTCCTGCTACCCCACCGTTAGAATTTTGTCAGAAAAACTGCAATGGCTGTGCTTGACATATGCGATAGGAAGACCCCATTAACATAAATGAACTGGGTAGTCACCAACAACTACCTGAGTTAATCTCAATGACATTAGCTTAGGGATGTGGAAGAAGCTGTTCAGGGCTGGTGATCTGATGGATTGCCTGGATCTAGCTCCCTGCACCCCAGTTTGTCATGGCCATGAGTCCAAGTTAGCAGGCTGCTCACCAGGAATCAAGCCCCACATATACTGCGTACACACTGCCCCTCTTCTATGCCACGTGCAGCCACTGCATCCAACACAGAAGAAGGTTGTTCATGCAGGGTTTGCCACGGATGGAGCCCTGCCTGCATGGGGACAGACAAGCAGAGTTCCTCTTGCAGGAAGCCCATGTGCAGAAGAAGGTTGCTGCTCATACAACCTTCTTTCTGTGAGCCTTGTGAACTTCTTCGCAGCTTGCTTTGCAAGACCAGGCTGGAAAAGGTGAGAACTGATTTTTAAAAAGATGGTATAAATTGCAAAGTAAGGATTAAGTAATTCTAATATAAAGTTATATTACATAGCAAATCAAGTGAGACATATATCAGATATTATATTACAACCCAATAAGGCAATATGGGTAAAACTAGAATTTTATCAACTTGAGCAATCCTTGTTAATTTTTTTTAATATGATAATAAGAATATTATGAAAGAGATAGAAAATCCTTTCCTTAAGAATATGGTACAAATTTGGAGTAAGTATAAGGAAACATTTATGCCATCAACTTCATCATTATATCCAATTATAAACTGGTACCATGGTACATTTGAGAGAAAGTTTGGGGAAAATATGGAAGGATGAACAAATTACTAAGTTGAAATATTGCTTGGACAAAGTGAACAATAAGGACATTATAAAAGTGATATTAGAAGGGAAAAATAACTTGGATTAATGTGATTCAGCTACAAGGTTGGACTTAACATCGGTCTTTTAAAAGAGGTGGATGTATACTAAATAGCAGAAAAGGAAAAACAAGATAGATGAAAAGGATAATAAGTAAAATGTATAAGATATTATTAGAAGAGAAGGATCAATATAGTTCTCTTAAAGTGTTATGGGAAACAGATTTAAGAAGGATTCTTGGTAATTAAGAGCAGGAAAAATGTGAAATAAGAGATATTAAAGAAATGTGTATGTCAGTAAGAGAAAATTTTTATAAACTAGCATGGAAGTCATACCTAACCTCAGTAAAAGTGAATTATATGGATAGTAAATATTCAAATTTATGTTGGAGATGTGGCTGGGAAGTGAGTATATATTCCCATGTGCAGTGGGAATATGAATATATAATGTATTCTGGAAAGAGGCTTTTAAAGAAATTATTAAAATATTGAGTTTAAATATTGAAATAATTCCTGGAATTGCATTATTATCAATATTTTATAGAAAATAATGGAGATGGAATACTAAAGAAAGAATAACAAATTTATGAACAGATGTTAGATTAATGATAGCAAAGAATTGGCATGTTAAATATGATTATCAATTGAGTGATTGGTATAGAGAAGTTTGGAATATAACTATTAATGGTAAGTTAACTTGTGATAGTAAAGTGAAAAAAGTCTGATAAATAAGAATAATTTTGATGATATTTGGGAACTGTTTATAAAGTATGTATTAATAAAAGGGAACTTTTTTTAACATTCTCAAGATTCATTCTAATTTTGGAAGGGGGACAGAACCTTTCAAAGGGGAAACAATTTAACATGTATCCAATGGGTGGGCCCAGTGGTGGATTCTCTTCTCTTCTCTTCTCTTCTCTTCTCTTCTCTTCTCTTCTCTTCTCTTCTCTTCTCTTCTCTTCTCTCCTCTCCTCTCCTCTCCTCTCCTCTCCTCTCCTCTCCTCTCCCCTCCCCTCCCCTC
>NW_025335268.1:64926529-65039631 GCF_004798865.1 Varanus komodoensis
CCCCTCCCCTCCCCTCCTCTTCCCTTCTCTTCATTATAGTTAAGTGTAAATTTGTTTTTCATAGAATCATGGAATGATAGAGTTGGGAGGGGCCATGAAGGCCATTGGGTCCAACCCCCTGCTGTTCCAGGACAACACATTACACCATCCCACTCAGATGGCTGTCTAGTTTCTTTTTGGATGTCTCTAGTGTTTCTTTCTTTTGTTTTAATTTTATTGTAGTTTTATGTACACTGTAAATTTGATTCTTTTTATTATTAAGTTACATAATGAGTTAAATTTAAACAAAAAGATCAGACTGGGCATGAAAGGAAGTCTGAGAATGCCAGAAGGATGGATTCTGGTAAGCCTCATTCCAGCCCATATTGATAGTGAATTTGGGTTTGAATCTCTTCTTTTTATCCTTATCATTAACAGTTATATGACAGGCATATACTTCATAGTAATCTTAGCACCGGCAATAGCTTTACTTATTGAATTCGGATGGTGCAGATATGTGAGAAATACATTTGAGATCATTTTTGATAACAATTTACCAACATTTGCAAAGCAAAACAGACGAATATCTCCTTTCAGCAGACAAGTATCTTGAGATTTGAGCAATCTGACTGTAAAAGGATGCAAAAATGATGGATTTGCCCATTCCTACAACTCACTTGAAAGAGATAAAAATGCAGTATTGGTATAGTGGGGGGAGAGAGAGAGAGAGAGAGAGAGAGAGAGAGAGAGAGCGAGCGAGAGAGAGAGAGAGAGAGAGAGCGCGATTTGGACTAGCAGAATAATAGGCATTATGTGCATATCTGCATGTGCATGAAAGAAAGCTTGATTTAGAAATAGCAGGAATTCATGATGACTTTGTTCTTAGATTCTGTTTTGAAGTGGCTATGCTGCTTAATCTCAGCAGTACTAAATTTTTGAATTTCTTGATTGTTTTCTATTGATAGAAATCATTGGATACAATCAAATAGGGATGCACCACCAAAATTAAAATTATAAATAGACCGGGAATTATTTTGGTAAACTATGAGAATGTTTCTCTAGTTTTAGAAAGTTTTCTAAAAGTTCTTTCAAAAAATTCTCTCATCAATCATATCTGCAACTTTATTTATTGGCTCAAAATAGAGAGGCAATGCAGGTGAATTTCTAATAAGACAATTAAGCAGAATAGTGACAGGTTGCCAGGAAGTTCAATTCGCTTTGCAAATCATGTTCTACATGCATTAGAAACTAGACTTTTACTTCCAAACAAAAACTGGGAATATGGGCCAGTTAATGGTACAAATAGGCAGTAGGTAAAATGGCTAGAATTTGGTAAAACCCAGATAATTGTATACCATGGCAACCATAACCAAAGCTCAAAAGCACATATTTGAATCCAGAAAAGTTGCTTTTGGATTGGTAAACTACATTCTGTCTAACTAGTCCAAGCCAACAGGCTAACAGCTCTATTTTGGACCAACTGAAATTTCTGGGTGGACTTACAAGGCAGCCTCATATACAATGAATGGCATCAGTCTATCCATGTATGCAGGAAATATATAGATAATAATTCTTTCTGGCTGTCTTGATGGTTCTGGAGAACATTTACCATGGAGGCACCCACCATTTAAACTATAATGTAATGCTCAGACTTTAGAGAGAGTAATTTTAAGTGGATTTTTAATTTATTTATTAATTTATTTATTTTTCAATTTATATCCTGCATTTTCTGACAAAGGGCTCAAGGCAGCTTACATCATTCTCCTCCTCCATCTTATCCCCACAACAACAACCCTGTGATGTAGGGTGGGCTGAGAGTCTGTGACTGGCCCAAGGTCACCCAGTTGGCTCCATGGCTGAGAGGGGACTAGAACCCAGATCGTCTGAGTCCCAGTCCCATGCTCTTCACCACTACGCCACATTGGCTCTCTTCAACTGGCTCTCTTCATGTTCCCTTCATCTTGCCAGTGGATCACGAAAGGGAAATGCCTAGCAGTTGTGATCTATTATAGAAATAGAATATGCAACCAGGAAGTGTCATGACATTAATTCCAGATTAATTAAGGTGGATCCAAGGCAGTTCCACTCCAATAACAGTTCATCTTTACTTATAAAATTATGTTTATTCCTAAGAACTGCCAATGAAATAAATTGCATGACACATTCATTTACATAATTTATAGTCAAAATAAATAAACCATTACTTTGTAAATATCCAAATCATGAGCAAATCCTTGAAGAATATAGCAAATGTAAATTGGAAACTTGTGTGTGTGTTCTCCCCAGTCTTTCTATACAAATGCAGTACTTACATGGATCTGTCATTTTTAGCTTAGCAAGAGAAATAGCTTACATGATCTATGATTTTGCACTACAAAGTTTACTCATTTTAATTTGTATCCAACTTCTTGATTTTTACTCTATAGTGGTTTTCTCTCCTGGAATTTATTTTTTGAGAGTTCTTATCGGAATGAAAAGTTTTGCTTTCCATTGTTGATAAAACACACTGTGTACATGGACACACAGAGAGAGCAGCAGCAGCAACAGCAGCAGCAAATGAAAATGAATCGTGAGTGCAGGATTCTGCCTGAGAGGCATTCTATAAGCACACGCATGATGTAAGGACAACCCATTTAATGCCATTGGCAGTACTGACATATGCCACACCTCAGTGAAGCAGAGGAATACTAGAAAAGTATTTTAAAGTTTGTTGAGAGAAGTGGTTGAAAAACCAACAAGCATAGTATACAATGCCACATAGTTCTCAGTTAAAGAAATCAAAACATGGCAAAAAGTAGAGTTTAACTCTGAGGAACTAAGCAGAACATAGACGGAGATGGCTGTATTGATAGATAGTTCTCACTACATCTTAGATGGGTTGCCAAGAAGTATTTCTGGGATAGCCAAAGCTTTTTTGTAAGATCCATGTGTTTGCCTGGATTCCTTGGGCCAGGAAAATGTGGAGAGCTTAGAATGTCACACGGAGTGCGTTCTACCAGTATCAGGGATAACTTAGTCACTGTGATGCACATACTGGGAACTTTGCAACTGGGAACTTTACAATGCACACTATTTACGACTGTCCTTGAGACTGATTCAGAAGCTGCAGCTAACACCGAATGCTGCAGCCAAACTACTGAGTGGAGTAACATGCTGTGCTCATGTAATACCTGTGCTTAAAGAGCTGCACTGGTTGCCAGTATACTACCAGACCAGGATCAAGGTATTTAACCTGACATATAAAGCTCGAAACAACTTACACTGGGTTAGATTATGATCAGTTTCAGGGATGGTGTTATCTAAACCACATCTTGCAGAGTTCCAGCAGATGAATCTGCTTTTTAATTTTTCTTGCAACTATCAAACACTTTTTTTTTCAAACATGAACAACTTGGCGTATTTTGGTAAATTAGTGTACAAATGAACTGAACTGAAATAATTACTACCCTTAACTGGGGCAACATGGCAATGGGCCTTCTCTGTGGTGCTGCCCACCATTTAGAGAGTGCAGGACTGTGAAATACATTTGTTTTTGATGGTATTAAAAAGTATTAGTTTATCCAGTCATGTTCCTGCTATTAACAGCTTTAAGTCTTACAGAACCCTGTAATTTGAAATGTTGTACACATTATTATTGCATGATTCAGGTGATACATATATACTTTCAATAAATAAAAAATAGAAATATCGACTACACATCCACATTTATTTTTGATCTATTATTGCTTGATTTAGGCTTCAGGAATATGGCAGAATTTACATATTTCCATACATAATCAGGAAAGCTTCAGAAGATATTTTTATGCGCAATAGAACATTTTAAGGTATTTTAATTCTTATATTGTCCATCAGTCAAGGCATTGTGCATTTTCTCTCTGAAGCCAAGTGAAAATGGTTTTTATTCTGAAAGGAATGACCTAGAGACATTTGAATTGGGGCATTTCAAATGTGCAAGGACACAAAGTCTGCAATCTTTGATACTGTGCACCATGATTAGGACTGATTGATATCAGAACTCATCTTCCACTCTGCTTTGTTTATTTATTGCAAATATCAAGCACTTGCACTCTCTCGAAGTCATAATTTTATTTCCCAGAGGGAGATATTTCTGATTAGGAATGCAAGTGCAAAACACAGTAGGGCAACATTTTTCAGTGCTGCTGCTCATAGACATCGATGTTTCTCTGCCGTAACCCTAGTTCCGAACTCTGATGTTTCCCCAGTCATGCAAAATCATGCGGTTGGCCTTATGCCTGCTGGTTCCTTTGCCCAAGGCCGCTTTCAGCTACACATACATCTTCTTGCCCATAGCCTAGGGAAGCCTCCCCCACCCCCGTGGTCTCTCTTTCTCTGTCTGTCTGCCTAATCTAGTGTAGCCAGCCAGTGGAGATGTAACATTTGTATTTCACTGGCTATTCCAGCAGAAGGCTGACTTCTCAGAAAGGGCCATTCATGGCAAGACACTTAACTGCAATTGTACTTAACTACTTCGTTTGGGTTTCATTTCATCTGTGGCCTAGGACTTTAAAGTTTTTATTTTTGGACTACATTTTTGGATGGAATATGTTGATCTCCCAATATATTCAGAAATAGGGAAGGGCCAAAATATAGGTACAGCAAAAGGCAGGACAGTACCTGTAGGAAAGGGAAAACAAAAAGAAAAGCATAGGACTGTTTTGTGTTTAAAATTCTGCTTAGTCATCTTCATCAGGAACAAAAATTGCCTAACACCCTGTTCTAGATTTATTAAGCATTACAATTTTCCCTGAAGAATTTATGCTAATGTATCTCCTTGGAATGCCAATGTACCTCTATTACTCTTGCTATTGTCTAGTTCAGATATTCAGCAATTCATGTATCTTTTCCTACAGCTCATACTGTAGGAAAGTCATAAACCTTTCAGTAACATTTCTTCTTCGCATGCTGTGTGCGGGAGAACCAGATATATTCTTCTCTTAGGAACATTGATACAGTTAAAAGTCAATGTGAGTTACATGGACAATATCTTTTACATTGGGAAGCACCTTCCATTTGGCCAACTTCTTCACTCTCTTAAGTCTCTGTCATTTCTTGCTACCATGCCAGTTTAGAACTGACAAAATGAAGCAAATACTTTTCCCCTTCATTGTTACATTGGCACATGGCATGTATGTCTGGATTTATGTTTGGCATCTGCACCACAAATTCAGGACCTCCTTGGATTCCAGTGGGATCCTGGAGCCTCCTCTTTTATGCGGACCTTATTTGAATAAGTTTTAAGGTTGGATCATCATTCCTCACTGAGACCAGTACAGAAGCTGTTTGCACTGTGAGTGTATCTCTGAGCTTGGAGCAGGACACTGAAGATTCAGTTGTTTCAAGCACGTATCTGAAGAAAAGCCTTTGGGTGCAATCTTGGTGCATGCATGACCCACTTCTGGAGAGAAATAGCTGCTGAAGAACCACAAGGGAGCAGATTTGGAAATATTGGAAAGCATGTGTTTAGCCATTGAAACATGGGCCACCTCTCTGATTTGTCCCTCTACTTCACAGCAACCATGAGTGTGGGCATGCCAGAGATTGTAGTGCCAAAGGTTAGCCTATGCAAATTATTTATTATTATTTATTTAAAACATTTCTATCCTGCCCCATTTGCAAAACGCCTCGGGACGGCTTACAAAACAAATTAAATGAGTGATGCAGTAAAAAACAGTGGCCAATAGTAAAACTATTTTAGTGAAACTAAAAAAGGAATATTTGGTGCGAGCTTCATGGGTGACTAGGAAAAATGTCTGGCCTAGCCGTTTATGGGATTTTCTCTGTCCTAATTGTATTGGGTATCAAATGCTCATTACCAAAGCATGAATGTAGAGAAGATATACAGCAGAAGTTATTAAACATGTTCAAATCTGCAAGGTTAAGTGACAAGGTGAAAAGTCTAATTTCTGCATTGGTCTGATATCTGGGGAACTTTTAGAGTTTCTTAATGATAGGATTAAATATGGTTTCTAGCTACAAACCTTTGCTTGTTGCTCCCTATAGGTTTGTCTCCTTATTTTACACCTTATCACACAAACAGAGAGGAAATATCTTTCCAGGTCTTTGTGAGTTTCTTCAGACTTACCCACTTTGGGGAAATCATATTTTCTTGCAGGAAATGAGGCATGACCAATCACACAAAACGTGAGAAAATCCCTTGATAGGTGACCTTTGCCACATGTAAAAGAAGCTGTTCAGTGGCTGAGGTTTCATGGATTTGCAAGCATGGAAATCAGATTTTCTGGCCACCAATGCTGCTCAGTAAATAAATAATCCATCATTGTGTCAAACAGTGGAAACACAGAGATGCTGCCATTGCTAGCTGAATAGAGGCATTTAGTTTGTCACTTCAGCAGGTAGTTCACATGTCTGCTCCAACTATTTCAATAATATATTTTTCCTTGAAACTATTTGGATTGTAATGGCATTCATTTGTAATAGGAAAAGGGTAATAAAAACATAAACAAGAATAAACACGCACCCATACTTCTAAGGATCCATGCCAACACAACAACGACAACCCCTGCATATAAGTATTGCTGTAGAGTGGTATTTCCTTTGCACGGCCAATGCAAAGCCACAATTTATATGGATAGTCTCAAGACTTGTTTTGTTATTGTTAAAGACCTGTGCAGTAGTTACTTGGTGCTAGTCTTAATGAGGAGAGAAGGGTTAGTCTGTGGAAAGAGAGGGAGAAGTTTTGCAGGTTGGTGTGTGGCATTTTGAAAAAGACTAAGAGAAAGCTGAGAAGAAAGAGAATCAATATTATTTCTCTGTGGGATAACTTTAGGTGGCTCGTGAAAATCAGAAGTAGGGAGCGAGTGCCTGCATAAGGCCAGGATGCTGTCCTAAGTTCTTACTAGAAGAAGATTATAGAAACAGGCAGTCATACCCTGAAAAACCATCCAAGCAGCCAGTCATACAAAAAGAGCAGCTTGGCTGTTAAGAGAGAACTGTACCCAAAAGTGGAACCACATTGTCAGCATCTGATCCTGCAGTACAAATTGCACATCTATACATTTTGTGCATCTTACGTTGCATTTATTTTTTTATTTGTAATTGTTGTTTTGTATTGTATTTTAATCTGTATTTTACTCTATTTTGCATTTTATTTTGTACTTTGTTGTTGTATGGCTAATGGGGTGGTCTAGAATCCAAATAAATAAATACATAAATAAATATTTTACTGAATATGTCCTGATGATATAAGAACATTAGAAAAGACTTACCCATCTGGTGTAGGTACATCTAGTGCAGAATCCTGTGTCTACTGAGTAGGAATGCTCAAATATTATTATTTTCCCCTTCACATGTGATCTGATCACATAATTCACATCTGGAGTACTGTGTCCAGTTATGGACACCAAGATTTAAGAAAGATGCAGAAAAATTAGCTGGGTCCAGAAGAGGGCAACAAAAATGATCCAGGGTTTGGAAACACTGCCCTATGAGGTGAGACAGAGAATTGGGTATGTTCTAACTTGAGAAGAGAAGACTGAGGGGTTATATGATAGCACTCTACAAGTACCTGAAAGGCTGTCTCAAAGAGGAAGGACAAGATCTTTTCTCACTGATACCAGAGTGTAGGTCATGGAATAATCAACTCATGTTGCAACAACCGAGATTCAGGCTAGATATCAAGTATTTGCTCACTGTCGGAGCAATACAACAGTGGAACCAGCTGCCTAGAGAGGTGCTGGGCTCTCACACATTGGAGATGTTCAAAAAGAAACTGGACAGCCATCTGAGTGGGATGGTGTGACTTGGTGTCATGCAACAGCAGGGGGTTGGACCTGATGGCCTTTATGGCCCCTTCCAACTCTATTATTCTATGAATCTATGATCCACATTACAGGTCTAATTTGCAGGTTGTAACATACTTTATCTTTTCATTTTTTCACTTCCCTGGATTTTGTGAAAGAATTCTTGATGAATAGAATGAACCAAAATGCATATTGCACAATCTTTAAATGCATAGTTTAGAATAAACTCAAACCAAAAAAAACTGTTTTGTGAGAAATATGTTCCAAGATGATGTGCATTTTTCTTCATTAAAAAACAAAACCAAGCAACCAAAGATCATAGACTGATATGGGAATGGCACAATGCAGACCACTTATGAAACTGTAAAAGACATTAAATAGCATGATTCATCAGGCCCTACCAATGAACAATCAAATGTTGCTAGACAGTTTGGAAAGAGGGCACGAAAGTAGCCTTATGCAGGTGTTTGTATGCTAGTTGTTATGGTATCTCTGTAAATGCATACATGGTGCAAAGGTCCAACAAACTGTAATGCACATGGAGACATTGGGGTGGGGTTTATGCTTGTACCCAGATGCACCTTCATAGCTTTGTTCTACATACCACCAGTTAAACACATGCATAAGGCTCATTTGAAAATATATGTTAACTTTGGACATTTGAAATAATCCTCCTGATGTAGTGTTGTCAGGATCATATCCTAGAATTTGTTCTATTGATGTGGAAGAAGTTCAACTCAGATCGATGGAATATGCTCATATTTTGGTGATGAAAGCCAAAAGATCTACAAGTCCTTGCAAACACAACTGTATTTCCCTGTTGCTATTTATGAAGAAGCAAATTTTGCATATTCCTCAGGTGTACTTCACACAATATATCCTGACAGCCACCATGGAATCCAAAGTCAACACTGCTCTGTGTACTCAGGTGTATGTGTGATGTGTCATCCATCTGGTTTGAAGTTATTTAAACCTAATTTCAGAGGGATTTCCATGGCATGATAACAAGCTGACTGCCAGTAAGTCCCATTTGATACAATTATCTTAGCCCCTGTTGTCTGAATAGCTAGCACTGAACCAGCTCAGCTCCTAACCCTAAAGTAAGCAGGATAAGGCTGATTGGCTGTTAATGTGAATAACCATTAATAGTATTTGTTTCTGAGAGGATGCTTGATTTGATATGGCATGAGGTATTTCCAGATCTATGTTTAATTGAAGAATTGGGAGGAAGATCATTCTTAAAATCATAGAATCAAATCCTCATAAATTGGAAAGGGCCTGAAGGCCATTAGGTCCAAGAACCTGCTATGGCAAGACACAAAGTTATACCATCCCCTTCAGAAAAAGGAGAAAAAATCTTCTGAAAGTTCCGAATCTTCATTGTCTTTCATATACCTTTTCCTAAATTAAGTTATCTTGGCTGTAACATTATTTTCATTTTTATTCTCTCTTGTGAGAACATTATTTTTAAAGGCACCAGGAATTTTTTTTACATTTTTTTTAAAGAATGCTTTCCATGCATGTAGAAATATAGCCACCCTGTCAAAATAAAATCTCAACCCTGCATGCATGAATAAAATATTAATATTTGGTGCATTAAAGTAATGATAATGTAGTTAATCAGAAATGAAGGATACTATACTGCTATTGATATTTAACCTTTATTTAACACTACCAGTGTGATTTGTGTCATATCATAGATTACACAGAAGCCATAACCTAATCAGATGATTGGGATAGAGAAAATGCCAGAGATCACGCTGGAAAGGATAATTTACGTAGCAGTAAAGGAAGCAACTGGGAGAGGTGGTTCTAGAAATACTTGGCTAATGCACAGGTTCTTTGCTAAATACCAACACGAGTTTGGGATCTATCCAGTGAGTGGTATGGCACTGAGGGTCAAACATATGACTGACAGCTGGAAAGAAGTCATGGGTGTGTTCTCGGTGTAATGAGTCCCTGGTTCTCAGGAAACAAGTAAGCCAAGGTTGCTGATCTGAAGACACTAAGCAAGACACAGGTGCTGGTGGATGAGACCTTCTGAGAAGGAATAGAGGCATCTCTGTCTCTGGGGAATAACTCCTCTGCTGTCATGAAAAATAGGTGTCTCAGGGAAAGAGGGCATCATTCCAAGGAAGACTGAAATTATTCCTTTAAAGGGAATTCCTTTAAAGGGAATCATTTCTTCAGCAAATATTCTCCTGGACCAAGAAGGTTTCTTCAGACCATTGGAAGTGGGAGCAGGTTGTCGTAGTAGACGATCATTAGACAAGCTCATGCACTGGGTTTATGATGGTTTTGTAGACTCCATAGATATTTTCCTGCCTGGTGTGGCAGTTGTGGATCTCATGTGCTATCTTGAATCTATTCTATTCTATTCTACATTTATATCCTGTATTTTTTTCCAGTTGGGAAGAACTACTGGTGGCTTACGTAGATCTCCAATCCATTTTTATTCTTGCAGCAACACTCCTGCGAGGTAAGTTTGGCTGAGAGTGAGTGAATGGCCCAGCGTCATTCTGTGAGCTTCATGGCTTCTGGTGGCTATATGCTGCCTCCAGTGTCAGAAGCAGTTTGCCTTTGGGAAACTTCAGCGGGAAGAACTTCAACTTCTGCTTGTGGGACCCTGTGACCGGCTGTTTTGCCACTGTCTGACTAGATCGCTGGAATAGATGGAACTTTGGTCTGATCTAGCAAGACTCTTCTTATATTCTTATTAGAAAGAAGAGGTAGAGACAAGCCAATGACACCTCCGTGTAAACATGATGAGGATTGTAGAAACATAATTACAATGCTCTGAAGCCAAGAGTCTTAGATTTTAAACTCATGTGTCCATTACTTTGAAGTAAATAAGTTGAATGAGACTCCCATCCATGTGCCTTCGTGTGCATGTGCAAGCATTTGGAGGGTGGCTGTATTCATTTAATTGTCTGCTTTGGGAACAGTTTGGCCTAGCAATCTGTCTCCATAATGCCTATGACAAAGAAAGGGTCCTGATGGATACAAGAGTATCATGAAAGACCACTGATCACTGAGTTGTTCTCAGTTAATTGTAAAATGCGATTCAACAGCCAGTGCATGGGAGTTAACGAAAGCTTGCAATGGGTTGCTTGGGAAAAAGGCACAGGACAAAGGTAGAAGGTTGGGTATCTATCAAGAGAGGATAAATTAAGTGTGTGTGTGTGTGTGTGTGCATGTGTTTATGAGGGTGAAGGGGTTTGTTACATACTTACAGTGTCATGTTCTTTTTCAGTTTTTGAAAATCTCCCAGCATACATTTTAATGCACCTGTGGCCCTATTAAACATTTCCTGCATCTGGGCTGGCCCATGGCAATTTCCCAGCAAATAGATTGCTTACCACCATCCCACTGCTAAGATCCATGCATTTAGATGCTATGTATAGCATTGCGTAGGCTGTTGTTACTGAAAAAAAGTCTGTGCCTTTCTCTGTTATGATAATATATGAGCTTGGCTTCAGCTCTGGCTGCCACAATTATTTATGGGAAGCAAGTTTATGATAATAAAACCTCCACATGCTTACAAATTGTCTAGCATTCATATGGCTGTCTAGGAGACCTGAAAGCTGGCAGGCTTTCAGGATTAGACTTGCAGTGCAATCTAGTTATCCAGAGGCTATGCTTCTGGGCACTGGTGAAACCCCAGAAACTCCTGGGGATTGTGAAGAGCTGATATTAAGAGACTGGGAGTAGTGATGGATGCTAAAAGGAGTTACTCAGGTAGGACCTGTTGGGAAAGAGACAGGCATTTCCTAGCAGAGGCACACAGACACTTTACTATTAACTTACTCAGCCGCAAAGCTGTTTACCATATTGTCTGTTAGGACCCTGAAAATTTCTTTAGGATTAAGTGTAATCCAGACTAATATCAACAAAAGGGTTTTATTTTACTCACAAAACATGCAGTTCATACAGCGTATAGTCCACTAGAGTCCATGGGAATCCACATGGCTGGAAGAGAGCCAGCCAGGCACTCATTGACTCATGGAAAGTCAGGGAAGTCAGAGAAGGAACCTTCCTGTGTGGAAGATTCCCAGATGTGAAAGGAAGTGAGTGTGGTTAGGCAGGTTTCTTCTCATTAACCCCACACCCCACCAGTGTTGCTGTCCAAAGTTGCCTCTGTATCTACCAGTAACACAGCAAGCCACCTTAGAAAGAATCAGACCATTGGTCCATCGACGGGTAGCTCAGTTTTGCCAACACCAAGGGGCAGTGGTTCTCCAGGGCTTCAGACAGAAGCTTTTCTGCCCTATATGGAGTGCCAGAGGACTGGATCTGGGGCCTTCTGCTTGTAGAGCCACTGATTTACCTTAAGCCAGGACTCCTGCATGGGCTACAGCCGTCTCCATAATGGCATGTAGACAAAGGCTGTAGTATGAGCAAAGGAAAAAGAACCAGAATTTTGTTGCTGGGTGCCCAATTATCTAAGGTGCCCGAAGTATGGGAAATCAGTTCATACAAGAATAGAACTAAACAGGAATGATACAAGTTAGGGGCCAGGGTAGGATCTGGGAAATTCAGTTCAATTTATTATTCAAGCAGACTCATGCTTTTTACCAATATTTCTGAAGCTCCATCCAGGGTATGCTTATCTGTATGTGAGTCCCTTTGATTTCCAGAGGTATATTACTAGATAAACATGCACAGGACTGCAAATTAAGAGAATGATCCTATTGGTGCATCTCAGAAATAGGTCCTGTTTTTTAAATCTGGTTTAATCCCAGGAGAGTAAGTATATATATAGGATCTCAGTTCAGTGTGTAGAATAAACACAGGATGGGTGTGCTCCAGTTGCAGCTTGTGCCAGAATTTCTGGAATGAGTCTATGTGCATGAATGAAAAACCTCTCTGGCTTATCAAGGTCAGTGGTGCTGAAATGGTTAGTTCCAATATTAGGAGAACTGTGGGTGGGTTTACACGACAGAACAAGCTATGGTGGTTTCTTCTGCAGGGTGATCAGCTGCGTCATCCAAACCCTGCAATGATGTCTGTAAAGGGTCCAGTGGGGCGGTATAGAAATTAATTAATTAATTAAATATTTCAGTGTAACACATTTGTGGGTGTGGATGTGTTTTCAGAAACCATGATAAGATCTATGGTTTCCACATCATCCTGGTTTCTCTTGTCATTCAAAGCTTGCATTGTGGTTTCCATGATACTGGCATGCAGCCACCACTGAGTACTCCATCAAGGGTGACAGTTGCTGCAAAAGCTTCTACAGCCATCCAGGGTGGAATCCAGTGGCTGACTGGATATTTGACAACAGCTGGAGGACTGAGCAAGAAGAGTGGGAACCATACTAGCATAAAATGGCTTCTCGTTCTGGTGCATCAAGGCAAACAAAGACTTACACCATGGAAACCACACGGGGTTGCTTGTCATGACATGTGAACCCAGCCTATGATGAAAAAAGGATGTAATGCAATGCGGATAGATTCACAGGGGCTTTTCAACATAGTCTGTCTGTCTCTGTCATACTGTTTTGCAGAATGCTTTGCTTTTAGATTCGGGCAGATCAGGTAATGCCATCACTGAATTACTTCGCTATCGTTCTCTGAATTGTGGCAAGTGGTGAAAATGGAACACACTTCCCTGACCATCCTAATCTCAAACACCCCTAATTTCTGCTGTGACCCTTCTGAACATTGAAAGCTCTTCACCCCCATGTCCACTCCTTTCTCTACCTCTCCTCCCATCCCTCCCTTGCTGAAGATCTAGCAAGATCTTCACTTTGCACAAGAACCACAAACCCATCAATTAGCCGACTCCCCCAATATAGTAATTCGCACAGAGAACATCTGTGTGGGCAGATGTGCACTGCGCCTTGCCCAGCATCATCATCTCCCTTCAGCACCACCTGTGAAGCGTCCCCTCATCTGCACCTTCACTATCACATGCAGAGTGTCAGAAGTGAGGTTTCCCTTCATTTGTTTCAAGCTAAGCTATTTCTGATTTACAACTAGCACTATACAGCCACTGGGAGATGAGTCTCTGTGCATGAATAAAGAGATTTGTTGAACCCAGACTAGAAACTACTTCTGAAAATCCTCCTTTGCAGAGCTTTGCTTGCCTTTCAGTCCACCAGGCATCCCCTGCTCCCAGTCTTCCTCCAGCAACCTTCACATGCAATGCCACCCTCTCTTACATTATTGATCGTGGTCCAAGATGCTTTAGAAAGTATCCAAGTGTGCATGCACGTACACACACACAACCTTCAGAACTCCTCAGCCCTGTTGGAAACCAGCCGCCACTGTTCCCTGATTTTGGTTCCATTTCTGGCATGACACAGGCCCATCTTCCCTTCCTCATGCCTCCCTTCCCCCTTGATACGGGAGGCTTCCCATTCTTCTGCGCCAGGCTTTGCACTTCTTCCCCAGCCACCACAGTGCCTGGTGGGCTCCTCTGCTGTGCACCAGCACACCCTGCTGCAGCTGACTCCGCTCCCTCCCACAGTTCCTCCCCTCCACTTCGGGCTACTCCCCTCCCTGGCTGGGAAATACATCCCCTTGAACGTCAGCGCACCACACATGCTCGCAGGCACAGCTCTGCCCATATTCCACAAGAAACATGTAGCCAGTGCATGGTTCTCCTTCTCATTCATGCACTGAAATACTCCATGGATCCCTCCTCCATCCAGTTCCAGGGTAGTGACAAGATTCCTGCTAGCTGCACTCTGTTGCAAAAATGTGAGGCATGCTGAATACCTGTGGGTGGAAGATCCTTGAGGCCTCCTGTAGCTACCCTTCCTGCAGACCCGGCTCCTCCAGCTCTAACCATGTGCCTACCCATTGCAATTCCTCCTGTTGCTTGTGGGCTTCTGAGCTGGCTTCCACTTCTGGCGAGACTCCAAAGGGGGGGGGGTGGTCATCCTGCCACCAAGCATTCCCTTCATGCTCTATCTCAGGCCTGGTGAGGTGCCCCCACTGCCCAAAGGTGAGAAATGTGAGATGAGGGCCATCTTGATTCCCTGCGTCATGTCCTCAGGGGCTTGCCCTGTGCTGGCAAGGCTGTGAGTCGCCATCTTGCCAAGATCAGAGAAGGCATGCTTCACCCACTCGTCCTCCTACCCGAGGCACAGCTGTCTGGACAGCAGGGCTGGAGCATGAGGGACAGTGAGGTGCAAGGTCCATAACTGCCTACTCCCGTTCCAGTTCCAATTGCATTTCTCTGGTGAATGTAGTCTACACTGCTTTCCAGGGGGCAAACTACACACCTCACAGCACTGATTGTCCTCTCCCTGCCCCCATGCAAGAGAATTCTGGGCCATACCATCCTTGACTCACTGCAGGGGGCACATAGGCTGGGCTGCTGGTGCTGGAGGAATATGTGGTCAGGCAGCTGAGGCCTGAAGCAGGGTGGGACTATTGCTGGGAAGCAAAAGTTGCATCTGGGCAAGGGATGGTGGGTCCTGCACTGGCAAGGTGGAAGCCTCTCTTGGTGGCAGGGGGCATCAGAAGGTCTGGAGAGGGAGGCAGAAGGGGCATTGCACAAAGGAGCACTGCCAACTGTGCTTGCCCAAGCAAGAGAGGCCTCTGTCCTTCTGGAAGTGGGGTGGGAGATCATGCTTTGGAACAGACCGTTGTTTGTAAAGATCAAGCATACTTCATGGAAATGTCATGACAGGGTTTGGAGAACAAGACAGACCAACTTCTGCAAAACAACACCATGGCTTGTCCTGATGGCAAACCCCACCCATTGTGTTGTGTTGCATTGTGATATGCCAAGCATCTTGTGAATGGCTTTTCCCTTTGCCAAGTCGCCAGCAACCCACTTCATGTCAGCTCTTCTGTGGGTCCATTTTTATATTCCAGCCATTCGCTGACACATTTGTGTACAGAATACCCCATGTTTTCCCCTGACAATAGGCTATCACAGTTGCTTAAACCTAAATAATGTGTGGAAACATGAAATGCAACTCTTCTTCACTCCCATTAAATAAGAAGGCAATTGGGACTGAAACAGTTTCTCTGCTCCAGCTGATGCTCTTTAAACTGCTCCAGCTCCCACATCAGAAAAATCCATATACACACAGACACAATTTTGCTCCTTGGGCTGGAGCATGGCCTCTTTTGGTGGGAGGGGGGATATTCAGCACTAAACATGAGTTACCTGGGAACCAGGCTCCAGCACCCTCATACCTTACTAGCTCCCATGGCCATGGGTCCACCTCTTGGGCCGCTGGGCAGTCTGCATCTTCTGGCTCTTCCTGGCAATAGCAATGACTATACTGGCTCCCACATCCACTTTGGAAGCAGGTTACCTTTTTATAAGTGATGCCAGGACCCACCAAAGGGAAGCCACTGCCTTACTTGACTGCTGCTGGCCCAGAAGAGTGATGGCACTCCAGCCCTTCCTGCCTTCCTACCTTCCCAGCCCCTGAACATTCCCCTCCTTGCCACACAGCCTGTTCTGCACTCCCTCAACTAGCCTTTTGCCCTCAGGTTTGGTATCAGAGACCCTTCCATCATCAGGGTTCAAGTAATGTGCATTTGTCAGTTCTGGCTGCATCTCCATGTGGAATGCAAAGGCTGAAGAGGAAGAGGGCAGTTGATTCTTTGCTTCAGGCAACAAACTCTCCTGGTCATGTTCTGTCTGTGTGGCTTTGCTCGTATCAATATGAATTTTGAAGTTATTGCTTCTGGCGTTCTTGGACCAATGATGGGTGGGAGAATTGTGCCAGCATCCTTCGTTTCATGACTTGCTGTGCTTCAGAACACGTGGGTGTATGTACCGCTCTGCTACCAAAGGTATTCGATATATTCTGCCAATGATTTCAGATACATGCTAGTAGCAGACTATGTCAATAAGAGGATTCTTCATTCCTTGTTTATGGATAATATTAGTACTCTGCAAAGCATGAGCCTCTGGCTTTGCTTTGCTTAAACTCTGCTTAAGAGTTTTACATGTGCTGTGTGTATAATAAAAATCCCATAAAACATACCTGTTCTCCATGCTATTCTTTTTCTTTTTGTTTCCTCTTTTTGTCCAGTGCACCATATTTGATGTTCAGCCATGACAAATTGTTTAGAAATATAGTTTTTCAGCCAACATACTGAGGGTTTGCATACTTATATTTTATATCCACAAACACAAAATTCATAATTATTTAAATCAGTTTACTTGCAGGCATTGTTGGGGATGTTCTTTTTAATATTGCTATTATTTCATGAACAATTTGCAATTGTTCCAGTGACAAACGTAGCTCAGTGCTGTAGAAAGGAAGGGAGAATGAATGAACAATCCCCTTAGATTAAGTCTGTTTTATGAATCTAGAAAATAACAAGTAATCATTGCTTGTTATACTTTTTGACAGCTTAAGTATATAAAAAAAAAATCAATTACTGTGAAACTAGTATCCAGATTAATGTTGAAAATAAACCTGCTTCTAAGGGTACCTGCTAAAAAGAGCATTGATTTTTTATTGTTTGAGGGAGGCTAGATATATTTAATTTCTTTTATTGATTTTTTCCTTAAGCCCTATATTCAATGCATGTGAGATACAATGCAATTTCGTATAAGGAAGCAAGGCCCAGTACCAGACCTGTGAATTAATTTTACATGAGTGAGAGCAGTGCTTAGTAATTTGCTGAGTATTTCAGAGCAAAGCTAGTAATTTTCCTTTTTATTATTTATAAATATCAAGAGGTCCAGAACTGGGCAGGCGGGTGTGGGTTCAAATGAGAGGACCGTGCAGTAATTTCTAATAGCACAGCACAGCAGCACCTCATGTCTCATTTCACATGGACGTTGAATGCCAATGACTAGAAGGAAAATATGCAGTGCTCAAAAAGTAGCACACACTCAAACACTGCAGTTTTAAGGGATGCCTTGAAAACAAAAGCAAGCAAACAAAAATGCAATGCAGAAACGCACCAATTAAACATTTAACTGAACATCACTGTTAAATGCCAAATACTTAATGTTAGGGGTTGAAGACAGTACAGTTCTTAAAAAAGAAATTGCATAAAATGATCTGCATCTAGTGGCAGTTATGAGAGGAATGTTAATGACTCCTGCATCAGCGAAATGAAAGCAATGTCCTTGTGGTAAGAGAAATGCAAAGGTTTTCCATCAAACACATTTAAAATACATTAATGCTGTGACAAAGGGGAAAAGAATGAAATGTTTGAGGCACTGTGCCTAACAGTTTGGCTATTTCGATGTTGCTTATTGTGTGGTGGATTGTAAGTAGCTGCTGGAGCCCTCCCAGCCTCCGCATGCCAGAGATGCAGGGTGTTCTGCGCACAGAGCGCGGCCTGCCCTCCACACAGAACTCAGGTGACTGCTAGTTTATCAGTTACCGCGATGCTGCTGAAGGGGCAGAGCTGAAGGAGGATGACAGGATCTGGGGTCTGATGGAACTGTATGACTGGAGCCCATGTAGTCCAGGAGGTAAAACTTCGCACACCATCTTGTTCAGATTGAAGCAGGCCTTCCCCCCTCTGAAGAGATTTTGGAGCTTAATAAAGATGTCCCAGCTCTACCTGTGATGGCCTGATTACTTCTGGGAAATTTGATCTAATAGTTTAACCTGTTTGAAATGGGGCAGCGGGTGGCAGTGTTACTCTGTTGGTTCCCCAAATGCCCAAGCATTTCAGTGAGAAGAAGAGGAGAGAAGCAACAGGTAAAAATTAAAACTACTCAGTAGCATGACGGACTTCACTGGCATCCAAGCATGCTAATTAAACATGCCTTGATCATCTTATCTTGCTTTTACCTAGTATGGAGCAGCAGCATGAGACGTTATGCATATACTGATGATAAAATGACAAATTTGGGTTTATGTAGCCATATACCCATCACATAAGTTGGATGGATATGTACGCTCTGATTCTCAGTTGCTGTGTGCACATTCTTTTCTACCTAATGCCTTCCCATACGCCTTTGCACAAGGTCCGTTTAACAGACACATGACAGCAGTGCGTATAGTTTGTTTACATCTCTGACTAAGAAAGTATAACAACATTTATTAAGAGAAATATATTACTAGAACCTACTTACAGTTATATGTTAATAAGTGGTAATATTATGGAATAAGAACACAGAGCATGATCTTAGTTTGTACTTCATAACTTAAAGAATTACTGACAGACAGAAAGAAAGCTGCATCTAAGAAAACTTTTAAAGAGAATCCTGCACTCTGTTCCTCTTCACCAAAATATTAGGGAGCGAGGCAGTGATCACGGCAAGTGAATGAAAGCCTAATTGGCAAGATAGCTAGAATAGAAAGTGTGTAAAGGGATAACTCCCTATTTGCCCTCCTGGCCCCTGAGATCAGCAGCAGAAGCCCTCCTCCGGGAACCCTCTGTGAAAGACACTAGGAGACAGAGTACCCAGAGGAGGGCCTTCTCTTCAGTGGCGCCCCGACTATGGAATGCGCTCCCCCAGAGAGATCCACCTGGCACCATCATTATATGTTTTTTGGTGCCAGGTTAAGACCTTTTTATTTAAACGATACTTTAATAAGTTTTAATATTGAATTTTATTACCATATTTTAATTTGCAGCCAGAGTGGGTTGTCAATTTATTGTTTATGTACCTCAGAATTTTATTTGTGTAAGCTGTCCTGAGGCTCTTGCAAAGGACAGCATACAAATATCTTAAATAAATAAATAAAATAAAATAACTGAAAAGCTAAGTTCATATGTTATGGTTTGAATCAATATAGCAGCAGTGAATAATTCAAAGGACCAGTTAACTCATGGAAAAAGAAAGTGTGGGTCAACTGAGACTCTTTGAAATCTGACTATCCACCCCACAATCCAGTACTCACAAAACAAGAAGGCCTCTCTTTGCGGGAAAAGAAATGTAACATTTCTGGGATGTTCATATGTGAACACTAGCAGGTACTCCCTCATACGCCACAATCCTAAATAAGTCTTTCCAGCCATCACTGCAAGAACATCATGAAGAAAGAAAATTTTGTTTATAGCCAATAATATTAAATAAGTGTTGCTTTTGATATGGGCAAAGGTACACAGTACTGAAGAAAGAGGGGAACACAAGGTAGATGTGAGGAATAGATATTTCTCCAAGTAAGCACAGTATCCAATGCTTAGCATTTAGGAAAGGACGTGCTAAATACTGAATGTGTGCAGGAACCCCAAACATTTGCTCATAGGTACAACACACATTCACTCACATATGATTAGCTTGACTGAATATGTTCTTCCACAGGATCTGGGTTTATGTTGTCAGTATCTGAAAGTAAGTCGAATATACACAGTTTTCATGCCTTAGCTAAAACCTTTCCATCTGATTGCAGCATCATCACTATATTATAGCACAGTATGATAAGGGCATGCAATGATGTTATTTCCAGGCATGGAGTTATCATTCACCACCTGGTGGTCAGTATGCAAGCTGCGAACATATTGCCTTTGTATGGTACTCAGATGTGCTTCATTTGTGTCAATGGTTGGACATTTCCTGACCAGTCACCTTGTAGGAGTCAATGAACTTCTCAGCTACCCCCATGCAGTTTCTTCTCCCCAGATGTTGGAGACATGAAAGGTTCTAAGGTATTTCCATGAAGCAACACAGTCCTTGGTTGCCAAATCTCTGGATGCTGTGAAGGAGTGGTTGCAGAGGTAGAATCAGAGCTTGGTTCCATAGATGTACAGGTGTGAAGTGTACACATACAAACACACAAAACATAGGATTTTTTACAACTGGATTTAGTATTGATTTTACAATTGTATGATCTTGCTGGAACATGTAGGTAGAAAGATAGACAGATACTGATTCAAAGGTCAAAACTTAACACATGTATTTTATCTCTTTAAAACAAATCAGCTCTCCAATAAAGTTGAGCCACACCTTAAATGAAACACTGAGTTCTATTGCCTCTGCAGTTGCTACCCGAGTCGGACTTGAATTTGGTGAAAGGAAGAATAGAGTTATCTCTGCTTTATTTATGCGCTTGCATGTTAGAGATCCTTGTGATAAAGATTCTGATTTGCAGAGTATCAACAAAGTTAGGATAATTGCACATGATCTAGAAAGCTCCAATGCATACACATACACTGGGAATATTAGAATATCAATCTATCTGTTGTATATTTTGTCAAAAATAGGGAGCTGTACCATTTAATGTTTGTTGAAAGTTGAAACTTGTAATGTTTGCCTAAATATACCCTTTAATGTTTGAAACATGTCCTCATCTCTTAGGAAGTTGAAATATGGTTCACATGTAGTCCAAGATGACCTGTTTGCTAGAACAGTATGCAAATGGGACATTGATACAACTTTCATAAAATTAAGTGTTCAAATGTATTCATACATGATATTATGCACTCATATTCATCTTTAAGTGTTCTCCTACAAGCACAATCCACTCAGAGCCCATTAAGCTCTCTGAATTTTGATTCTATGTATTCAACCCACTAAAACAGAAGATTTACTATTGAAGATTAATGTGTTTGGGTGCAATCTGCCACACACTACTGTTTCACAGCCTTCATTATTTAAATGAATGGATGCAGCAAGGCTTCAGTGCCTGGTGGATTACATACCTTCACACATCAGTCTGAAAAGTCATCAGGGTCAGATTCATCTTAGCAACAAAATTTGTTAGACTCCTTCTATTCTGCCATGAAGACTTCCTACAACAGAATTTTTAAAAGGGCACATCTTCTAGCAAAATAAATACGAGTTTGTATGTCAAGCAAAGAAACTTGAAGAGCAATTTCCCAATGCAATGGTTACTTCTTTAAACATGTAGAAGTACAAAGACAGCTTGGGAATAGGCATTAATCGGAAATCTTCTACTTCCTTACCTGGGAGTAAGTCCCACTGAACTCAATGAGATTTACTTCTCAATAAACACGTATATAAGGTGGCACTACTAGATGTGGAAGCTGTGGATAGGAGGATTTCAGAATGGTTAAATTATGTGCATCACCTTTCACCATCAGCGCTGTTGGTGAGATGATAGCATCTCAGCCATTGTTTTATGTGAGATACTTAGCATTTGTTTAGGAAACAATGAAACTCACTCTTGAGTTTGGTAAAACCATAGTAAAAATCCATATAAGCAAACTGAAACAAAATTCTCACTATCTATGCCAACCACAGACCAACAGTCTATTAGAAAAAAAGTGACTCTTAAGCATAAAAAGCACCAAAATTATGAATATGCAAGGATTCAAGCCCAGCCCTTCAAGAGCTTGGGTTCTGAGCCTGGACAGATGGCTTTCTCCCATATTTCAGTTTCTTAAATCTTAAGTGCTTTCATCCTTGACATATACAAGTCCTTGAAGAAATTTGCAAATTTTGGTAAGCTCTTACCCAAAATAAACAAACAAACAAATAAAAATGGACCAAACTGAACAACAACAAAGTGAACAAAACAATATTCTTACCCATTTCAACCAAATTCTCACTTCCAAATTAATGCACACAATGGATGTATTAATTCTTTGGTTTCCATGTTTTTCTGAATTTTCCTCTGCTGTTCTTTGATCGAAACATGAATATATTAAAGAAAACAGCATACAGAAAGGCATATCTCAGAAAAGGTGCTTACACACCTGTGCACATTAAGAAAAAGTCAAGCAAAAATATGTAAGATTTTCTGCATGAATTTGAAAAAAATAATTTTAAGGTGATGTAGAAAATAGAATAAGCTTGTGCTCAAAAAAGAGTGGGATCTTTATAGGAAAAAAAAAAAAAAAAAAGACAGCGTTGACCATCTTGCCTGCCTAATTTTTCCAATAGCTCCAGCCTCCTTTGCAACATCAATGGCCTTTCCTAATGCTCCCTCAACCCTCAGAAAAAACTTGGAGGAAGGGGCAGAGGGGCTAATCTATCCATGGTAGAAGCACATTGCAGCTTGCAAAATTCTGACTCTCAGCCCATATAATTATTACTCTAAATATTTCACCTCTGAAATCAGTTTTATAGCAAATAAACCATCATGATGCATTTAATTATTGGATTTCTTGTGGACTTAAGTAGCAATTGGACCATCTTCATACAATAAATCTTACTGTATCAATGTATCCTAACACATGCATATGTGTTCTTCAAAAAGAAAAATTAAAAATGAAAAGGCCTCATCAAGACCTTGGATTCTTTGAAAGTTATAAGCAGGACACTTCATTAATGAAGTAATGCGCAAATATGTTCCTGGGAATGGGAAAAAATTGAAACAAAGCAAAATGGGCACATTTCATATAAGTGCCCACACTGCTGTCAGCACCTGTGGAAGGGATATATGCAAAAGCACTGCCATATAGATCTCTGAGCTCGCTTCCACCACTACCACTTGTGGGGCAATCCAGACCAGGATTCCGTGTTATGGGAAGGAGCACCATATGCTTATATCTGCATCTACATAAAGACCCTTGACATGGCTACCAAACACTGAGCTGCCAGACAGCACTAGTGCATGCATAATTAGCAGAACAAGGTAGCGGGTGCTGTCCTGAAACCTTTTCCCTGTGTAAAAGGGAATCATGTGAATGACCCATATATAATTTGGTATTGGAGCTGAAGCAAATCAAGGAAAGCTAATGCTTTGGAAATCTCTGAAGAACCTCTGATGCTTGAAATAACTTCTCAGAGCATATGGGAGGGTGAAATATCCTCATAAAATGAATGCATGGAATAGCTTTATACACGCTTGTCTGTCTGTCATCTATTCATTCTTTGGGTCTTTCTATCCAATCTTGGAAACTTGAAAACAGTACTATAAGCAAATAGGTTCCAGATCATATAAGGTATGGACACACTGAATTCAAAGAATGACTAATTAACATCTTGCAAGTGGGAGAGATTGTAAAAGAAATATGTTTTTCAGGGATGGAACTACTGACTTTACTGTCTTTTTTGAATAATAAAAATAGCTTCAGATTCTAGAAACAAATAAATAGCAGTTGTCCTATACCTGAACATAGTTTAAATATTTTCTAAATATCCACTTTTTCTAGTTCTAATTGAAATTACATATGTAAGTCATTCAGGTGTTTATGTGTATTTTTCAGTGAAAACTGAATTAAAAAAAATAGAGAAATCCCAGTAAAAGAGATTATACAAAATTAGTAAAATGGAGATAAGCTTCCAAGCCCTCAGCTTCTATAAATCAGTAATCTTCAACTTTTTAAATCTTCTTTGATCTGAAAGTTTAGTTGGAGAGTTTATTTTAGTCTAAATGACATATTGTAAAAGCAAGTATGGATCTTGTAGATTGTATCCTGATAATTACAGGCAACCAGTTAAAATGTAAAGTATTATGACAGAAATGTAAGAACTGATGTTCTTACATATTCACATATTTAAATTCACATATTTAAATACAGCACAATTATTCATTTCCAGTATAATCCTACATTTACTATGAAGAAAGTCTCATTAAGTGTCATGGGATAAACAGGGCTGCAGCCTTAAAGAGCTGCCATTTAAGGTGACAAAGGAAAGATCTCTTTTGCAATTGCAAGAAGAACGAATGCATAAAAGGGGAGCAGAATTATATGTTTAGTTTTGTATGGCTTTGTTTTTGAATGCTGCTTTTTGAAGGAAATGTGGTTCTTTGGGCAGGCAAATGTATCAAAAATGCATTAATGTATTAGATACTAGTATGATCCAACTGAAGTGAGCAGCATTTGTCAAACAGTTGTAGGCTAGCAATGATTCTTGAGTTTAGACTTTCAGCTATATTTAATAGATGATTTTCCAAGCCTGAATGTATGAGGGAATTCATGCCAAAATAATTGCATGAATTATTTTGGCATGAAAGCACGAAATGTTGTTGATTCAATTTGGGGAATAGATGAGTGTTGTACTGACTAATATTTTGCAAAGTAATTAAAGCAAAATTTCATATGATTTTTCCTTATATTTCATACATATCTTGGTAACAGGAGATGGGTGACTCCTACGGCAATGAAGCTCCTAGTCCATTGAAGCTTTCATCAGGAGCTTTATAGGGCAATCTATGGTGCTGAAATCCATGCTCAAAATAGGGCCACCACCATGGAGCATGATGGATTACTCCTATAAAGTCCCCAATGATAGCTGTAACAGATATGAAGCCATACTGGTCTCACATGAGTCACCAACCTCCCTTGCTTGTTAAGTAGGTCAACAGGTAAATTTGGAAGATTGTATTATTCCATAGGTGAGTTCTGGTCCTGGGAACATCTTTGTTGTTAATATTTGGATATCTTTTCTTCATGCAGTAAAACAGTTAAGAGGTTTCTCATTCCTATTAATCTTAACACTCCTCTGGGGGAGATGGAGTAGTTCATTATTTTCAGAGTTGTTTATATTCTTAGAAAGATTTAGCGTCTTCAAGTCTTGTTATCTCTTTTTGCTTTCGGGCAAAACCATTTCATCAGTAAGTGGCTTTGTACTACCAGTTTGTACATCTTTAAATGTTTTCCTGGGGAAAAAAAAGGATGACTGCTCTATAAGATCTGGTTCCTCTACATGTTTTTATGCACAACTTAACTATAGAATGATGTTGTTTGGAGCTGTAGGAATGATTCTGCAAGGGGAGGAAAAGATGACTGTTCTTTGATAGATGGAAAACATATTTTTCCATACATTATCACATGATATTCTTCATAGGGATGGTTTAACCCATGCAGGAGCTGCTATGCAATGTAGCTAGGAATGTGGAATGCTGGGAAATCCATTTCGTTGGACCTGATTTGAATTTCATACCGTTTCTGATCAAGTAATCAGAAATGAGCCATTCTGGGTATTTCTCCCAGGTTCTGAAAATGTATGCCAAATAGCTATGCATGATAAGAATTGTGATTGTGTGTTTATAGCACCATTTGCCCAGACACACAACAGTAGTGGTGAATTGCACAAACTGGGTCTTTTGAACAAATTGGATTTGACTCTTTAAATATGTATAAAAAGGGTTGTACCATGTTTACAAGTTTGTTATATAGCCCCAGGTGCAGCATATTTCCTTGGAAAATATCCTTGCAAATTTTATTGTCTCACTAATTTGCAGTTAACTTATCATGCTCATTACTTCGCAAAGAACTTGATATTGTCAATTTCATCTGGTTTGGCAGTGTCACCACAGTCTTCCACTAGGGTAATGTGATTCACAGGGGTACTGATGTGGGGGAAACAGAACGGGTTTGGAAGGCTGAGTTCAGAGAATCCATTGAATTGTCAATCCACAAATGTATTCCCCCAAATCTTTTCTTGTAGTTCTTACAAAAAGCTGCATCTTGTAAAACAGAGGGGAGGGGACAAAGAAAGAGAGAGGGAGTTCTTAAAATGAAGCCCATGGGCACGTACTGTATGGGCTTGTTGCGCAAGACATTTTTAATAGTATTTTAAACCCTTTTCAAAAGGAAAAAGAAACGACACTTGCAAATTCAAATGCGATTTGCATGTAAAATTGGTGGCCACTTTTAACTTGCCGCTTGTTGCCACCTTGTACTGGATAGGAATGGCTCGATGTTCTCATGCATGTCATGATCTATCATTTTAATTTTTTTGGTTGCTTTTACTTTTATTTACTGCTGAGCTTCATGCATTGAGTTTTCATATTCATTTCCTGATAGCATTTTCATGGGAATTTCTCTAATGAAGCACAAGATATCATTTGGGAAACACTGCAGAGATATTTCCAAATTAAAATTACATTGAATCCACAATTATGAATAAATATGTTCCACCACTGAGCCATTTTGCTGAATTTTCTCCAATTTTAATTCATCGTTATTTTTATTGTGGGCTGCATTTCCTCTCTTGCCCCTGCCTGGAAATGATTGAAGGCATTGGACATAGTGGAAGATAGAAACTGGTGATGTGTAGGAATCCATTTTAAGGGTGGGAACTGTCAGGCCCTGGTCTGCTTTGTCATGGCCACAAGTATGAGTTCCTGGTGAGCAGGCCTTTCCCAGGAACTGAGTCCAATCCAAACTGAGCCCAACCCACAAACAGCATTGTTCTTCCATCTCCAAGGCAGCAACCCTTGTTGTGCTGCAGGTGCTGTGGAAGAGGGTTGCCAGCTACACAACTCTGTTCCTTGAGTATTCGTAGACTTTGTCTCGACTCAGCTTGCTTTCTAAGACTGGGCTGAGCACAAGAGGAAGTCCATAAAAGCTAGAAAGGTGGAGCCACAATTACCATTGGCAGTAGAATTTCCAAAACAAACAAACAAACAAACAAAAAAACCACAGACAAAATCTTAGGGAAAATGAAAAAGAGCTGTGATATAACTCTTGCCAATGGTGAACCCTGCCTGAACCTATTCAGTGACACTTTTCTGTTCACAAATAAGGTGGATAATTCGGAGAGGCATTTGTACACAGGTCTAGTTTCTATAGTATATTGCAATAGGATTTTTGATTACATTTTGTATTCTGCCCTGGTATTGCAAGATATGGATTAAGTTTAGGATTAAGTTTAATAATCATTTTAGTAAATAATAATACATGTTCAGTCTCTTACAGGAAATTATTTTAGATTTCAATAGCTGTAAAACGAGCTTTCATTGAAAAGTAAAAGAGCAAAACACAAAGCTCAGGTTTTGGATATATTCAAAATTAAGCTGCAGTCTGAGACTGATTGGACTTAGTGGGACTTACTTTTGAGTAGACATATATAAAATGGACATTTGAATAGTGAAAACAATGGATTAGACCATGACATGCACTTCTGCAAATCAAATAGGTCATTCGACCCATGAAAGGAGCCAGGACCAAGTGACCACTTTTCACTGGAGGAAGGAGACAGAATGGTGATTCTAATGATTCTCTACTGCAGCTCACAGAATCACCTTCCATGTTGTTCTTGGGGGTCTTCAGACTGTCCAGAGCAGCTTTTGGCATGGGAGGTGCACCTTGAGATCCATAAAGGGCAGGAAAAATTGACAAAAATTGCCACTCCACTCTCCCAACACTAGTGGAACTCTGCTGAGTTTCACTCTGGATCCAACTCCCAATTCATTTTGTTGAAGTTTCTTGTTATATCTCATAACAACACAGAGTTATCAATACAGTCCAATAGTAACTCATTTTAAATCTTTTGTTATATTATGTTCACTGATTTCTGCTTTGTTCACTGATTTCTGCTTCAGGTTCCTTTGCTGCCCTACATAATGTCCAGGAGATTCAGAAGCAGAACTTTATAAGCCCTAAAAGTTTAGGGCCTGGTTATCTAAAGGAACATCTCCATCCATATGAGCCTGCCTGGATCCGGACATCTGCCATGGAGGTTCTCCTCTGACAGCTCTGCTTGAGAAAAATGAGGATGGGAATGAAGAAGAGGGCCTTCTCTGTGATAGGGCCTCAATTTGGAACTTGTTAACCAGAGAGGAGTGCCTTGCACAATGCTTTATTTGTTTCAGTGTCAGGCCAACCCCTTTTTATTTTCCCAGTTTTTTAATCAATGATATATTTTAATGAGTTGAAGCAAATGTGGGCACTGAGGAGTTTTTAACTATTTTATAACCGTATATGGTTTTAATATATGTTTCTGGCTTTTTTTTTGTAAAGCATCTTGAGATTTTATAATAATCAGATGGTATATAAGAAATTTTAAATAAACAAATGCATTTGGATGCATGTGTACATTTGGATCCTGCCCATTGAAAGCTGAGAGTCCTTCAGACCTAATAAGCAAATAAAGCAAAAGATCACAAGAACTCTGCAATACAACTTAGAATGTACTGCTTTAATATGCTCAGTTGAGACATTTCACTGTGGAGTATCAATTCCTTATGCAAATACAAGGTATTTGCATATAGAATTGGAGGTGGGGGTTGAAAGAAGAATGAACAGCAAGAGCTTCAGTTTTAGGTCTGTACATTTCTTTTTATTAAGACATCACATCTTGAAACTCCTAATCAACGCGATGTAAAGAGGCTTGAAATCATTTTATCCTACTAAGCCCAGGCAGCCTGTTCAATTATCATCATAAAAGGAAATGGCTTTTGTTCTGCAGTTCTATGCAATTGGTTTTCAATAATTACCTTCATGTCTCTTTCACTATCTGGTTTACCAAAAAGATCATAGTGTATATACAGTTTACTTTATTTTAAAATGTCCAATACATTTATAACTGCTGGTAAGTCTTTAGGTCTATGCTCACTGCATATGTTATAGCCTTTGTGAACACCCTTTGCCTTTGACTGACACGGTCAACGGTTCATCACATTTGCACCTCAGAGGCAATTGTTGCCCATTCATGTGTGAAAGTAGTCAAGTCTATTTAGATTAAATTGCTCAGGATCGTCATAGATTGGTAGGGGACAAATCACAACATTTCTGATGAAAGAAGCCTGTTCTTGCTTTCCATCTCCTCCATGCTTTGAAAATGCCATCTGCTGACTGTTTTAAGCTCCAGAAAAGGATTCATAATGATTTTCAGGCTTAAATAAAGTCACGATGTCTATCTAGAAGAACCCCCCCACAATTCCCAACATCCTGAAGGAAGGAAAGAAGTTTCATAACAAAGGCTAAACAAGTAATGTGAAAAGTTATATTGCATTACATTTTTATGCTAAGGCCAAGGAGGGAAACAATCACACACAGAGGGAACATACAAAGTTATTTTTCAGATTTTGTATTTATCTTTTAGAACATATTTATTAATGAAGGAATATCTTCTGTAGGTACTTGAGATTGCTTCCTTTTCTTATACCTATGCACTCTTTGAACAGTTACAAAATTCTACAAATAATTATCACTACAAGAAATATAAATGCTTAATCAACCTGATTTCCCCACTTTAAATGCCATACTAGAGATGAGGAAATAATTAGATTCACATAACTTTAATTTTTCTTCTTCATTCTGACACACCAAAAACATAAGAAAACATTTTAAAGATATGAGATGCTTCTGAAAATGCTGCAAAACAAATGCTGGGTATTAATTGTATTTCTGCCGCAGTAAAAATTGAGATCTAAGATAACAGAAATGAGGCCAGAACAAAGCAAACACTATGAAGTAAAGAAGAAATCTCAAAGACTGCTGAAATGTAAATGAAAATACAAGCTGCTGATGTGCAACAAAAACACCACCACAACAAAAATAGCTATATACATTTTGGTATATTTTCACTTCTGTCAGAGTATTTCCTATCAGATATTAAAGGGCAAAACAGAGAAAACTTACAGTGTCATTAAAAGTTGATCATAATCACGATCAGTTGACCAGATGTGTTTTAGTTAAATCATGCCAATTCAGCAGTATAAAGGTGAGAGCTTTTAAAAGTGAACAACTATAAATTTATTAATGCTATTGAATTGTATTTAACTGTAAGATAGGTAGGAGATGGAGAAAAATGGTTTTTCAAAGGCAGAACTTATTTGTATAGACCAGAACATTTTTCAGAAGTTAAAATAACATTTGCATTGGTATTCTGAGCATTTGAAATTATTTACTGTAAAATTTATACGCCATTTGCCCCTCAAAAGGGCGGTGCCCAAAATGGTTAGCAGAACTCACATAATAATGTTTGGATATTTAGAACTCATATAATATTTAGAACTCACGTAATAATGTTTGGATATTTAGAAAGCCCAAACAAAACAAAACAAAACAAAACAAAACAAAACAAAAACAAACATGAAAATATAAAACTCATCAAAGCAGCAGCAAAACTGCAAAGAAATGATAACCAGCAGGAGACACAGAATTTAAGGAAACCCTCTTTGGGATTTTTAAATGAAAACAGTCCTAAGACTTCTAGTTGTGCTTTAAGCACTGAAGTAAGAAAAGCTTGATGACTTCCTTTTGGAGGGATTCTATGTATTGGGTTTCACAATAATGGCACATGTAGAAATGCCTTGCTGAGGACTTTAAAGATGGTAAGACTCACATGGAATGAGAAAGACCTTTAGACAGCTTGGTGTTTGCAGAAAGTGCCAATTTGCCAATCATTTTGTTCCCACCTTGTTTCAGACTCTCCAGTTCATCAAGAAATGTTAGCTGACAAGTGGTTAAAACTAGGGCAAAATGCATATTGTATATTCCATCAACATCCTCTGTTGAAATGAAAAAATCTTGAAGATGCGCAAGTAAAATCTCTGTGTTTACAATTTCAGTTAGGAATTGCCAATTGAGGTCATATGTGACATTCCAAAACAGACTCATCAACATTCAAATATCCTTCTTTGTCAAGAAGGATAAATACCAGTTTTCCCTTTTGGGCAACTAGAAATCTTTCTTTCAATTGCCACCCTAGTCATTTGTTAGTTTTGCCTTTCTAAGACCATCATGGCCTTAGCCCACTGAATTCAGTGAGATTGCATGAGCCGTGTGAGTGTTGGAGCAAAGTCTTGCTGGAATACATCTAGATATTTGCACATAACACTGAACAATTCGGTGCAGTAACTGCTCAGCATGGCATCACACCTTGTGTTCCAGGTTCACCCATTTGCATGGGTTCCATGAATGCATAGGTGCCATGCTTCTCTGTCTTCCCTGCAAATGGAAGCACATTATCAGCACACATGGCTGATAATCAGTCCCAGGGCCATGTTCCTGCCTGGCCTGCATCTTTCTCTCACTGGGAATGGCTTCAACCAGCCACCTCTTCCCCCTCTGCTGCTCCATGAAGCAACCACCTACTCTTACTCTAGAGGGGCATTATCTCCTCTCCCACATAAATCCACACTCCTGTGCACAGGACTCACTCAACACTCCCAAGGGCTGCATCCCCTGTGCCCAGGCACAGGAAAGCCATCCACCATGCCAGGGGCGGAGGAAGTGCATCCTGCTGGGAAGACTTTAAAATATTTACTATATATAATAAAAACAGCCTTTTCACGATGTGAGAATACATGAATATGAGGTGATGTGTACTGTCATGTGATATCCGAGACCTGTATATATGCCCATGACTTTCCAAAGGCACTCTGTGCTTCCTTGGACAAAAACAGAGATCACTGCCTCAAACAGGCATTGGCTCAGGTCCAAATAAAATGATTGGTTACTAAGCCCTGTTAAAGTAATGGCTTTTGCACTCATCTAGTTAACTTGTGCTACGTTTTCATTATGTTAGTCACAACTAACTTGCTCACAGTTTCCAAAGGTTTCAGAGGTAGTTATTACTAAATTTATTTCAATTGTGTCCAAGTTATACCTCCGTTCTAAATGATGTAACGGTTGCAATGCATGTAGTGTGATAATCATATATAGCCTGAAGCATTTTTCAACGTCGCATGCTGACTCAAGCTAACAAACCTTTCCCCTTTCTTTTCATATCATGTTCATTCCAATAGGGCAATAGTTTCTCAAAGCAAGCCACATTAAGCTCTGCGTTAGAGATGACTTAGGATAGATCCCCAAGAGCACTTGTGGGACTGCTAGATCGCTGCCTTTCATACAAGGTAAAACAGGCACTGTTCACCACATTTTTACACCATTCCTATGAAATTGAAAGCAACATTTTAGAAAGCAAAATTACCTATAATATGTCTATTTTCCAATTTTAAACATTATTCATACAACGATTAATAAAACATATCTACTTGAAAGCATGTTGCAGCGAATTGAGTGGGGCTGAAGGAACAGCTACCTTAGGTCAATAGGAGGTTTTGAAGAATTTAAAAGTAGTGTGGACGTATGGAAAGCCACAAAGTACCAACAGTGGATGGGACTGATGAAAGTTGAGAAGTATGGAAATTATTGAATAGACTGTGTACAGGTCTAAAAAGATCCAGAGTTGCTTTGAACAAATGGGCTTCTGCCCTTTTTGATTTCAGTGACATTCAGCCAACAACACATGTGTATACCCGGCCTTCTGTATCCTGGTCAGTGCACTTTTGAGGACCTTATGGCAGTGCAACAGAGCGCAATTAATGTTGCTAGTTTCTGGGCTAAGTCTGTTTAACTGGTACATGTTTTAATTTTATATTTTACATTTTAAATCGCTTGCTTTATAATATGTCCTAATATAGTATGTTTTATAACATGCTTTATTTTAACTGTGCTGCTTCCGAGATGAAGAAAGAAAGAAAGAAAGAAAGAAAGAAAGAAAGAAAGAAAGAAAGAAGGAAGGAAGGAAGGAAGGAAGGAAGGAAGGAAGGAAGGAAGGAAGGAAGGAAGGAAAGGGGCTTAAACACACATAAGGTAGGAATGTAGCTTTAATCCTTTATTGTATCATACACGTTAAAAGAATAATATCAATGAAAATATGTTGCAGTTGTAGCTAGAATTCAATAAAAATAAAAAAGAATAGATCAGCATCTCTGGCATAATAGGAAATGATTCCCTTAATTCATTCACCTTCATCCCTGGAATCTGAGATTGTGGCAGCCATAGGTGTACCAGAACTTGCAGCTATGGTCACATGCTCAGAGAATGTGGCTCTTTGCTGGTGTTTTCCTGGATTCTAAGCTCAAATTTACTGAAATAAGTCTGCAATTAGTCCTTTTCACATCAACAGGATTAGAATTCAGTTTCGGTACTCATTGCAGAAATTGCACTGCTCATAGTGTTACCTGGGTGTGCAACAGCACATTAGTAGTACATGCAAGAGAAATGTGAACCTGAGTAAAAGTCAGGTTCATCTCACTTAAGTGGTATATGTGAGGTATCTTTTTATAGAACTGAAGCTCCTTTTCAGGGGTGTTATATCTCTGTTACCTTAATCTGTATAACGCATCAAAAAATCAATCTGGTAGTGCACTTTTGGTATGATACAATATATATGGTGCATTTTGTCTTCTTTGTTTCCTTGTCTTTTCATGCCACACTTTCTTCTTCTTTAACTCCCTGATATAAAATTTCCAGTTTATTCTATGCCTTAATCTGTCAGATAAGAGCAGTTTGTCTGGATGAGGAAACAAGTTTCGTTGGATAAAGTCTGATTGCAGACAAGGTAGGATAGCCTCTTGAATCTAATTCCTGGCCTGGCCATAAAATCATGAAATTGGCTTTAGTCGAACCCCTATCAATACAGGAAGTCTTCTGTTACAGCATCCCTCAGAAGTGGCCATCCAGCCTTTTATTAAATCTTCCAGTGAATGGATTCCACCCACTTATGTGTTTTTTTCCAAATGAGTAGTCAAAATATCCTTTCTTATGATTTGAACTCTTCTTTTGGGCTTCCTTCTGCACTGCAACACGAAACGAATTTTCTTTCATTGCTATGACATCCTTTGCAATACTTGAAGATCATTGTGATATAATCTCTCAGCTGTCTTTTTTCCAGGCAAAACATTCCAAACTGTATACACCTTTACTAAGAGCACTTGGTGTGTAGTGAAGCTTGTAGAACACAATCATAATTCAACCATAAAATCCATGGCAATGCACACTGAAAAAAATCCTTATCTCCTTGTATCTCCTTGCAGGAGCTTAAACTTAGGACTTATCATCTGGACAGGGAGAAAACAAAACCTCCTGAGCCTAACAAGGAGCACAGCCCCGAAAACAGCAAGCATTGGCTCAAATCCAGTTATGGCCTGTTTGTCCTGACCTGACTTTTTTCTATTCTTTACCTCCAGTTTCCGTGTTTAACTGTAACTCGGTATCAAAATCAGCAGGAGAAATGAAACATGCCAAGGAGATCAGCATTTTTCACCTGCACATGTAGGCACATCTGTCCGCTATGAATAGTTCCATGTCAGAAATCAGTAAGCTGATTCATTTACATTTGATATCCCTTGTGAGCAGGAGTCATAGGTAGAACAAAGCCACCTTGTTTTGCTTTGTTATTTTCTAAGCAGGTTTTAACTGGTGGTAGGAAATCTCATGGATCATACACATTCCCAAGTCAGTCTAATTTCTTATGCCAACTGCAAAGCAGTTTTCTCAAGACAGTGCAAGTGTAACTTTAGTTGATATATTTGCCAGGTAAGCAGCATGAACATGACAGCAAGACAACATGAAAAAGCTATCTTCCATAACTAGATAAGGCAACAGGTACAAATTATTGTTAAAGAATAACAGAACTACGCCCTCCCATTGTGAATATTTATCAATCAAAGGGAGTTACTTAGGTAACTAGTCTATGTGGTCTGATTTATAACAGGCCAACAGGGGTCAACCTATTTATTTATATCTTCAAGTCATATGAAGAGCTCAAGGTGGAAGACATACTTGTCTCCACCTCACTTTATCCTTGTAACAACCTTGCGATGGTTAGGCTGACAGAGAGAGTGACTGGCCCAAGGTTTCCATGTAAGCGTCATGGCTGAATGGAAATTTGGACTTGCCAGTTCCAGCCCAATATTCCTACCATTACCCCATACAGATTCTTAATGACAGCTGTGTCATATTCATCAAAAAGTATGGATCCATCAACAAGATTGAAGAGCAACAGACTGGAGTGCTGCATGACATTTATGATCTTTTCAAGATTAACAGTTGCTACAGAGGCAAGCTGTTGAGTATCAAAAAGCAAGCTTACTATATTTATTTATTCTTCATTCAAGGCATTTATATGCTGTTCCATATCTAGACATATTCCAGACTGGTGAACAATAAAAAGATAAACAGATAAAAGAATAAAAGCAATACATAAAAACATGATGTGCAAGAAAGGTTTCCCAGAAAAAAGATGCCTTCAGTGGGCCCTGAAAACCACACAGTGCTGGATCCTTCCATGGGGACGGATCTGTGGCACTATCCTGGTGGGTTTTGGTCAGGCCAGGTCCGTGTAGAATCACCAGGAGAATATCCTCTGATGACTTCAATGTCCAGGCAAACCAGTAAAAGAAGAAGTTATCTTCTCAGGTGTTCAGGTCTCAAGTTGTACCTTACCACTAAAATCTTAGAACTAGTCTGTTAGCAAATAGACAGCTAGTACAGTTACTTCATCAAAGCTGCTTTAAAGAGGCAGCTTCCAAAAACAGCCAAGCTTCTGCATTCTGTGCTGGCTCCAATTTCTGGAGCTGCCTAAGGACAAGCAATCTTAATCTTCATTAATCTTGAGATTATGAATATTTCTATCACTGGTGCCAAGCTATCCCTTTACAGAAAAGGCTGTAGCTGGTAAACCAGTCAAAGATCATAAAAGGTGCTCTGAGCAGCCATGGTGACTTGACACTGCTGTCAATGTTGGATCTAGGAGTACACCCAGAATATGAACCAGATCTTTTGGGGGAGTGCAGACTCATTCAAAACAGGCAAAGGGCCTATCTCATAGACTCAGAAACTGCTCATTCACAGGGTTTTGGTCTGGCCTAGATTCAGCTTTAGTTTATTGGCCTTCACTGAGCCCATCATGGAACCCAAGCACTGATTAGGACTTGCAATGGCTTTCCTGATAGTGGGTTCATATAGATGTTAAACGACATTGGGCACATGTTGATACCCTGCACAGTCCCACAGTTCATTTGCCAAGCAGCCAAGGAATAGTTTACCCAGTGTTACTCTCTGAAACCAACCCTGTAGGTAAAGTAAGGTTATCACAGTCATGCAGAGCATCCACTACCCAACTTAGAATGTTGATGAAGAAGATCTGTAGCTGAGGGTATCAAAAGCTGATAAAAGATCAATCCAAGTTAAGAGATTCACATTTTCCTGTCCTTTTCCTAATGAAGGTCATCCATCAGGGTGACCAAGGCGGATTCAGTTCCATAAGCATGTTGAAAGACAAACTGAACAGCTCTTAAGAATCAGTGGCTTTCAAGAGTGCCTGGAGTTGTTCCGCCATGACTTCTTCATGACTCCTCCCGTAAGAAAATGGCATTTACAACTGCCAATCTATTTGGCTGGTTATTGCCAAATAGATTTAATGGAGGTTCCCTCCCCCCATAAGAGATCACACTGTCACCAACTTAAGGACAGCAAGAAGCAGCCCTTTGTGCAGAGATGGATTTACGACTCACTGGACTCCCAGAGCCACACCGCCTCATCTAACTTTTATTAGGCAGGGGAGACAAAGACCGAGAGAGCATATGGTCAGCTGCGTTGCTGCAAGAACCTTGTCTTCATCATCTGAACAACTGAAATGGATTGCACAAAAAAGGGGAGCTGGTGGTGCCAGTAATCTCCACCAGAGCTACAGTAGCAGTCATGTCAAGTAATTTGGTCCTCCATGTGTGCTGGGAAAAGGTCATAGCAGGTCTTAGAAAGGGCCAGAGCCTCATTTGCTGTGGAGAGAATCAGCCACCCTCAGATTTTCCAAGGCAGTCTTGCTGGACACCTACTTGAGGACGCAATGGAGGCAGCATAGCAATGCTTCTTCACTGCCCTGAGCATGATGAAATAGTATCTGCTCTAGAAGCATTTTTGCTTCAGGTGTGTGGCCATTTGTACTCTCTAGCTTGTGTCATCAATTGCCACTCTCCAGGGACCGGGAGAGCCAGTGCAGCAAGTGAGTACAGCGGACGAATGGTTCTCCGCATCTCACCATTCCACAGTGAGGTTAGAGCCATGCTGAAATTAATGAGGGGAAACACACTTTCCATCACCAAGCTAATTGAGTCACTTAGGGCTTCCAAATGTGAAACAAGCTTGTGGGAATTCGTTTTCATTCCTCTCGCCATTTGGTCTCACAGATTCATAAGTGTGTACCAACCACCATGCACAGCAGCCTCAGACATGATGGCGAATACAGCACAAAAGATGACTTTCTATCCATGGCTCATTTTTCCAGTTTGTTGGCCAATTACCAACCATGGTTTGTCAGTTCAGAGATTACATGAAATCATAAAAAGCTTCTCCAGCCATGATGTGCAATATTACTTAAAGGGAACCACTGAAGAAAGATCTTCTGCTGTGCTGAATAGCAACAACAATGATAAGAGCAGCAGCAATGCGCTAGGCTTGCAGATTGTGGAACGTGCTCCCCAGAAATGTTCACCTGGTGCCACTGCTTCTTTCCATTCAGTGTCAGGCAAAATCCTTTTTATTCTCCCAATATTTTAATTCTTAACCTGCTTCATTTAGTGGTTTTATGTTTTAACATCGGATGCTGCACAAGTGCAACTGTTACTCTTATTTCTATTTTTATTCTATTTTATGAATCTGTCATAAACCGTCTTGAGACATCTGTGACGGGATGGGATGGAAAAGTTTTAGATAAATACAGAAATGAATAAATAAAATGCAAAAATTCATCTCTGGTCTTCTGTGTGTTTAAAATCCATGAAAAGAATGGTGCAGAAAGTGCACCATTTTGGGAAGAAAGTGTGAGGTACCTACCATATCTGTCAATGCTATGGGCAACTGCATTTTAACCAGCTGGATCCTATCCATTGTGTAACAGTCTGTGTACAGTTTAAATATATCAGTGTATAATCTGAAGGCTAATCATACCACAGCACAGCACAAAGGGACAAATGCCACATAATCCTATTTTCTGTAGGCCTGCCGCCCTCTCCCTCTCTCTCCCTTTCCCACCTTGAATGCTAGTGCAAATCTCTAACTGATTGTTTCATTTTGTCAAAACATTTTTGATAATCATCCATACGCTGGATGGAGATGGTTTCATGCTGCTGAAGCAAAAAGAAGACAGATGGGATGGTAGGCTGGAATTCACAGCCACGCATGCATGCTGCGTAATGATCGCATACAGTGAGGAGGAAGATCACTGCCTCTTCAATCCAGCAGGCCAATGAAGACAAAGCTTCTTCCTCCCTGGGGATGTCAAGTGGCTCATTGCTTCCACCTTCTCAGGGACAACATAACCCATCCTATTTCCCTGGAGTCATCATAATCATGCACAATAGTATCATTATTCCAAGCACAGATGCTATGAAAGCATCTATAAATGTTAAGCAACAGCCCTTCCTTCCTTCCTTCCTTCCTTCCTTCCTTCCTTCCTTCCTTCCTTCCTTCGACTTCCATTTGGTTCCCACATATTTGCTTGAACTTTAAAATATGGCTAACGATTATGAAACTGCCATTGTTTATGAAGATCCACTACTCTTCCCTATTTAATTTTTAACCAGTAGTCTGTGCATTTGTAAAGTAAACCAGAAGGCCTGAATAACACATCAACTGACAATTAACCTAGCATGCTTTCAGTTAAATTTATTTAACCCCCGTGGAGTCAAGCAGGATGAATATAGGAAAAATCCAAATATCCAAGCTTAACTGGTTCATGCAGTAAGTCCTTCACCAAAAGAACCTCCTTTTTCATGTAGCATGAAAGTGCAAAGGACCCTATGCAAAATATTTTGATGGCTACACAGTCCCCTAGTTACCTCAGCATCTTATTCATGAGGTTGCTACTCTACATGCTTTGAAAATTTGCACATGTAGATGAAGGCGTGTTAGTCTTCTGTAGGGATAATTGGAATGTGACCAAACATAACTGGGGCTGAGCTTCAAGATAAAATGGATTTTAGTATCAGGTGACTGCATGCCAAATTAAAGTTATTTTACATGTGCTCACTCTGAAAGGTCATGTGGAAAGGATTGCAATTAGCAGTGGGAAATCCAGTTGAGGCTGGCAAACCCTCGCCCCCAAATAAAGTAGCACCATGGATAGCTCCTTTAAAGTTCAGGCTGAAACCTGCAGTGACATTGTCACAGACAATGCATGTCCCATTCAAATTGCATTTTCAGAGCGGCTTTTTTGAATCCTGATTTTGCTTCCAGAGGTTCAGAAGATTCTTCCTTTATCAGACTGAGTGCCAGGGGAACCTGTGGGACTTTGGGAGCTTGGTTCAATGCATAGCCCATCATTTTTTTAAACATCGGTGCTGCTTTTTAGGGTAATCCAACATGTTCACAGGGATACTCAGCGCTGAAGAGAATTTTCATGTAGGCATAAATAATCTCTTCCCCATTTAAAGCACATGCACTGTGCTTGTTCAATTAAGGGACTGTGTATATTTAAAGGGAAAAAATGTGCACCTGTGCATCCTTCTTAGCCAAAGTGAGACACTTGTATTCAGATATTTGTCTGTGTGCCAGTCAGATTCCTGACCCCATCAAGGCGCTTTTTGAGAGGATAGCAGGAGAGGGGTTTATGTTTCTCTGACATCTTTCTACATCTCTCTAGAGACCTCTGAGTTACACTTTGAGATCTTTTACTGTCCTTATACAAATACAATTCAAAAAGACATATCCTGCTTTTCTAAAGCATATAAAATGTTGGTCTTCTTATAAAATGAAAAATAAAAGATGCCACGGCCAATTATTACTGTTACTGCATTCTTACACACATATTCCTTGAACAGTGAATGCTCAGGGATAAAACATTGGCATGGTTCACCTGATATACAGGTGCTTAATAAGCAAAGGAAGTTTATTATCACCCCTGTTTATGCTGGGCTATTTATCTCACCAGCCGTGGGTTGGTGTGCCATCTAAAGCCAGTGAGGCTAGTTGGTTAGGATGGTTAATAAGCCACACACAACCCATAAGTTGTTGAAAGATTGTAGGGAGGCTTGTTAATCACCCCAACAAGCCACTTGGATTCAGTCCTAACGATAAGGTGCAGTAGGGTGAATTGACAACTTGGAGTCCGCTGTGATGGACCAAATCAATGGCAGTCCATAGAACAAGCACGCTGGATCGTCACAGTAAGTTGTCCTTCTCTTTAGTTCTTTTGGAGCCAAGCTACACATTATGCAATAGCATAGATATAACGGAGGGTTAACTGTTTCTTTTCTTTGGGAGGCAGTGTGGCATGGACACTGGTCTGTTCAACTGGGATTCAGGATATCAGAGTTGTAATCCACATAAGCCCTGAAAGCTCACTGAGTGACTTTAGGCCAGTCACAGACTCTCAGCCCAACCTATCTCATCGGGTTGTTGTTTTGACGATAAAGGAGGAAAATGTATATTGCTTTGGGTTGCATGCAAGAGGAAGAAAGGTAGGGATGATGAGGATAATGGTACCATAGCATAAGCACGCATGGCCCTGATTTGGATTGAGACCACTGTGCACCTTCCCTCCCTACCTACCCCCTGCATTCACACAAACACCAATTGCTTTTTGAATTTCTCCTCAGGGACACGAACAAAAGAAAGCAGACTCCTTAACTGGTATATGCTTATACTACAGTAAAGCAAAAGCTAAGTCTCAGTTATACACGATGCCATTAGTGTTACATGTAGTCTAGCTCTCAGCATCTTGTGTTCACCCAGAGAAACTGGGTGGTGCTTCACAGAGACTGGGCACTTGGATTAGATAGCCCAGTGCTCTCAGTAGATTTCACGGGTTGGCCCTGTGTCCTCCAATACAGAGCTCAGTCCTCTGTTTAAAAGACTATCAGAACACTGTCTTCCGTTTTAGAGTATTTTCTAGTTTAAGGGCGGTCCACTCCAAATCCAGTTTAAAGCTGTAAGAAAGGTGGCCACGGATTGTGCCCACTAACAGCAGCTGCTTTTTTCTGTTTACGGGCCTGCATTCAGTTATAGAAGATGTGGATTCTATAAATTCTTGCCAAAAATCAACTGAAACCTTGACTGGCAAACCATTATAAAGCTCTTTCCTCTTTCTATGAAGGCATCTACAAGTTTTCACTTTTAATAGTTCCTTCTATATTCTTCTGAGTCTGCCTGCAGCCATAAATGTTATATTAATGATACTATTTAAACCTGCCTTTAGCAATTAATCCCTAGAATTCATATGAACTACAGGAGGCTCATCAGAGGACAGGTCCTGCGTCTGAATCTGGATTTCTGCTCTGCTGAAGCTTGATTGAAAGGAATGAGTCCTTAATGAAACATAACATTTCTCATCTCACTGTCAAAAGTGGGCACAGTTCTTGCTAGGGAACATGAGCAGGAATTCTCAAGTGCATTTGGATTGCTGGCAGGAAATTTATAACTCCTGCCTCCTTATCTGCTAGTTGCATGCTCCCATTATGGAAGAGGTCAAGCATTCTTTCTACCTAAGCCACATGTGTTTTCTTTGAGGGCTATCCTGAGGTCTCAGGGCATTTTTGCCTCAGGTCTAATAGAAACAGAAGGTCAAGAATACTGATTATGTATGGAAGGGAAAAATGCATAAGGCCTAATACCTTTCTATCCAATACTGCAGTATAATTCCAGCATAATTCCAACAAATCTAACCTTTTCTATTTTTGACAATGCTATTTAAGAAAACTATGGTGTTTGCATGAGGAGTTGACAAATGCATTAGTTCTGCTTTAGGCAATCTTGTATGAGTCCCCCACCCCAATTCTTCCTATTCCATGTTTTGAGATCATTTGTAATTTTGGAATATTTGACCAAGCTAATAACATGCTCGCCCACATGCACTGCCCAGTTCAATGAGTACAGCTATTTGCAGCATAAAAAGAACCATATTGTACTGTCTGTCATATAGCTGATTAGGACCATGTCAAAATTAGTAATAATAATAGGGCATGAAAACCAGAGCTGAATACACAGAAATGTGAAGCCAAATTTTGAGAATCAAACACCCAAAGCCCCATGACTGGGTAGGTAAATCCATCAGTTTTGCTTTCTCCCACATGAACTAATTAATAAATAAATCTTTAGGTTCTCTAAACTGAATGCTTATCTCTAGAATTGCCCTACAATGGATGTGAAATAAATGAAAAAGAAGATAAAATTGTTGCATATTGATTGGTGTGCATAAAGTGCCTTATAACTTGATATGGAAACAAGTAAGGAAAGAAAAACGTATAAGCTCAGGCTAGCAAAAAATAACATTTCCCCCCTCTGTTCTGATCTAAAATTCAAGATATTAAAGAGGAATTGTAAAAATTTGTCTGACTCAGGGGTGCTTCTGCATTTAACCCCACTTTCCCTATCAGTGGGTGGTAGAAAGCATGCGGAAAGATGTCGACCTCAGGTTCCCCTGCTGCGCCTTCAGCACAGCAGGGGCCCTGTTGCCTGAAAACAGGGGGGTAAAAAGCAGTAAGCAACTTATAAAAAATAAAACAAGGCCAAAATAGGATTTACATAACAGGGAAAGGGAAGGAAGCAAAACAAACATCTAAAGGACTGTGGTTTCAAGTATGTCTCTAAAAATAAAACTAAATGGGGGAAAGGGAGTCCAGTAATAGCACATCTCCTTAAGGTAGGTTATCCCTTAAAATAAAACCCATCTGTAATTAAGCATTCCAGGGTTCCCAAGTGATGCTGCTCCTCATTTGCTGACAATTGGTTGTCAAGAAACTCCTGACTGGTAACTGGTGGAAGGGCAGAATATTCCCTTACAGAGGGTCGTTCTCTCTTCTCAATATTTCCTCAGAAAACATCTCCCTACAGTAGTTCAGCAGAGTTCCAATGGTCTGAGATGCTGACATTAACCAGATTCTATTCCTCTTCCCATCCTTCACATAGGACCCTATGTATAATCTACAGGCTATAATAGAATGAAAAACCACTCCATCCCACCCCCAACAACAAATATCTTATAGTTCCTTTGAGTAGCAGCACATGCTACACTTTCTCCAGATGGCAAGCTGCTTTGAAAGAGATGCTGTACAAATAAAGAAATGTGGCTTCAAAGTAAACCCCATGTAAGTCAGCCAGACAACCCCAGTCAATCTGCTGGTGGCCACTTGTCAAAGTTTTAACTTGTATAAATAAACATTTCCCCCCTTTCCACCTTAAAAGCAGCATGGACTATCATTGGATCCATGTTTCCTACACTGCCGAATTTTAGATCAGTCTGTTGAGCCTTTTTCTCAGTATAAGCCACAGAACCCTCTTCCCACACCCTCCGATGTCTAACTAGTATAGTGGAAGTGCGACTTGGGGCCTCAACTGTGATCCTGCAGTATGAACTCTTTGAAGTGCTTTGTGAATAATGATTATTGACAATATCCAATGCTGATGCTTTGCTCACACCACTGATGTAGTATTAGCATGAGTGATCTCTAGCCCAAACCAATACTCTGTGTCAGCATGAGTGGTTTTCCTAGAAAACCTTGTTTTGCCTCTTTCTACTATTGGTCTAGCACTAAACGTCACCTAAGTTAGTACTATGTTAATGGCATAAGCAGAAAAGCAGTGATCAATATTGGCTAATAAAAACAAGGAAAAATTCATCATGATTTGCCAGATTCTTCATAATGATTTTTTTAATGATACAGTGCATATCTGAAACATGAAACTGCTCATTCTGTCTTCAGAATGAAGGAGGGACTTTGATGACATATTACCAGTAAAAACAAGCAAATCTGTGCTTGTGGCAGGAGGGGAGTGGGGATGAATTTGTAGGGCAATATGCCTGCTCACAGGACCTACAAATTCCTGCTTATAATAAATCACAGAGGAAAACCTTTTGTGTTTTGGGCTGTTTTGTCTTTCCCTCCTCTTTTCTCTTAGGCTAAAGGGAGATGGAAAAGCAAAGCTAAAAAAAAGGGTGGTGTGGGGGGGGGGGGGAGAACAGCAGGTAACTGTGAGTGTGTATTTTATTGTAATAGCGCTTTTTCACTTTAAAATTTTTTCATAGCAATTGGAATACTTCTGCTCCTAATCTTGCCATCCCTGGATCTCCTCAGGCATATGACTGCAATCATTCGCTGCACCTTATATATCTTCAAACATTACTTTTTCTGGAGGGTCTTGAGGGAAATATTCTTTTTCTTATTCCACTTCAATCCAAATTGTCAGCAGTGCCATATCGATTACAGACATCACAAAGACTAACCATGCAGTGAAATAAGGTAAGTGCCACAGGAATACCTTTCTGGCATGCTGTATTTACTGCTTCATAGCCGAGTCATCGGGAGAAGTGAACTAAAACCTCATGCTGAAACATTCAGAGCCTGCATGAGATACTCACAACTTTACAACTCAGCAGGCTGGAAAAAGAAAGAATCATTTAGTTGTATAAGTGTGTATATATATATATATATTTTAAAATCCACAATGTCTCCCATGAACAGCAGGACTGAAGCAATGAAATAATGTAAAGCCATAATGCCAATGGTTGTGGCATGTAAAAATACATCTTATCTGGAAATTGCACTGTGCAACATATATTTTTACTTAAGGAGTATTCCCTACCAGTTTTCTAGATTATGGGTTTTAGACACAGATGGCTGCATAGATAGCATGGCACACTGATTAGGTCTAGTGAAGGACACCGTAACTGAGATAGTCTCCAGTTTTTCTTGTGTTCTGCCTTGTGAACTGACAGCAATCTGCTGCAACTAAGGAACTTCCTTGGACCATATTCAGGAGGATTTTCTAGATACCAAATGCCTTTACACGAGTGATGCTTCTTCAAGTTCATGTTCTTAAACCTCATTTGTACTCATGGCTAGTGGTGCATGAAAGAGAGAGAGGGAGAGAATTAGAGAGAAAATCAGAGTTCAGACGGGGATCTACGCCATTGTCAAAGGTGAAGCTTCCAATAGGCTTTCATTCCATCAGCCAAGGAGCATCCATTCAACAAAGGAGAGCCCTGTGAGGTCAGCCTAATAATCCATTGAACAGATTCTTGTATGTATTTGGCCTGCTTGCATGAAGACTCATAGGGGAAAGGTGGCACAGGTGTACGTGCAAGCAACAGTGCCATAGAAATCTGCACTGGATTCAAACAAATTCATATTTCTATGCATCTGACACATGAATTCTGAAGCAGACTCCCTTTTTTATGAGTCACATGGATTCCCAGGACTTGTGGACCCTTCCCTTCCCCTTCCCCTTCCCCCTTCTCTTACCTTCCCTTCTCTTCCCTTCATTTCCAGGAACTGTACTCAAAATTTAATTGTAAGAAACTACAAAGAGACAGAGTAATTCCAAAATATGCACTGATTTTTGGAAGGGGTAAAGTATGAACATGTAGATTGTGTGGAGGGAATTTGCACATTTTTCATTTTTTCCCAACTTCGGAGACGTTTGAACAAATTTATATGCACTATTTAATTATTCTGGATTAGTGTATTTGCACACATGCCCAAATCCACATTAGCACACATTAATCTAATTCTGTGAAGGGACAGATAAAAGATGAAAGATTTTAACAAAAACTGTGCATCCCTATAGCAAACCCTACCCCTTATGCCTCTTTCCCCATTTGCCCAGTCTCTGCTCACCCTCTGTTGGGGAGAAGGATATGAAGAGTAATGCTACTCCCATTGCCTTTAACATAAGTAGAAACGGAGGCTGAAACTCATAGTCAAGCAAACACAAGCAAAGGTCTCTTTCCAAACTTTCCATTGAATATGGGAAGGGAAGGAACTGAGTTGTTGGTTATGCTGGGAGTCAGGCTCTGGGTTTTTGCATTACAAAAGGATTTGTGCAGTGTTACTGGGAAAATTATCTCCTTCCACTCCTGTGAAGATGTCATCTAAGCTCAGAAGAAACAAGGACGTTATCTGCTGACATCAGCATTCCTGAGGATGATATGATGATGTAGTGGGGCTGCATTGTGAAGCCAGGCTCTACTTCACTACTCCATGTTACATAATCCGTGTAACTTGTAGTTTGGACATGACCATCTATGCTGACTCCTTCAGAATTCTATCAGCCTTCCTACCACTGGTATTTGGGTGGCTTGTGGCTTTCAGGTGGAGTCATAGCTGATCATCTGTTTGCTGGATGAAGCAAAGACTGAAAGGGCTGCTGGTGCTATGCAGTGTCTGAAACTGAACAGAGAGTGAGGAAAGTCTACCCTCAATTCTGACATTCTGGGATTCACCAGTTTCCCATGTGGAGACTCGATAAGATTTCTTTGCCTGGAAAGTGAAACTTGTCATTCACTGGGCAATTCCACCTTTGGAGATGCTTATTAATCTTTTGTGATTGTGTATATTTCAAAGCCTATGGAATTGTCTGCCACTACAACTCAGAGTTCCATGAGCTGAACTGGAACTGTATACCACCATTTCTCTTAGAATACTTGACAATTTCCTAGTAGCTTGTGTGAGAGGCTCAGGCCCAAGACAGGCACCACCACTAGAGGCAAGATGCATTATTTAAAATGTTACTTTATTGAAAGGCTATTTTGTACATAAGCAAACATTAATATTTACCTTGGGATTTTTAAAATGATGCTTGTGAACACTTCTTGAATACTCAGGAAGCTCTGTTGCTAATTCAGGACTTTTAATGCCTTCTTTTGGATGGACTTCAGTCCATCCTAGTATCCAGAGGATAAAATTGCAAAAAGGAGGATTGAAAGGATCTTGGAAGCTCTCTTGGGTTCCTTGCAAGAAGGGGAAAAGGTAGTATATAAATGCAATATAATGTAATGTTATAATTTTATATTTGGAATGAATTTACCAAACCTCTATCCCAGCCAAGCACATTCACAAACAGCTCTGCTTCTGAATTAGGGATGTGTAAGGAATCTGAAAACTGATACATTTTCATGACTTGGCCCCTGGATTCTGGTTTGCCAGCTGCATGCTGGTTCTGACTTGCTGTGGTGAGAATTGAACCAGCTGGCAAGATTCTGTCTCAAAGATGGCAGCAATTTGCACAAATTGGACTAGCATAGTTTGTGCAAATTGTGATAGAATGATATAGTTTGTGTCTTCCATCTACACACATCACATGATTTACACAAATCTTGCTAGTTCAGTCTGTGCAAATCACACTCTTGCCCCCTCTCTCCTACTCCACGTATCTTGCCATCTGCACATATCTTCACAGCCCACATATCTTCCAGCTTACTGTTCAGGACTTAGCTATTCACGCATCCCTCCTCATTCTCCTAGACCTTCTAGAACATCACCCACCAACCAGCAAACCTTCTCTGTCACTGACTAAGAACTGACTCACCTAACTCTTAACTTCTAACTTATTATCTGGCAACTCTCATTCCCTAACTAGAATCCCCCTCCAATCAGCACTGAGTTTACTTGATTCAGGACCTATCTAAAATTATTACAAGCAACTCTCTCTCTCTTTCTCCAGAACTATTCAAGTGGCTGCTATGCAAAAGACCTCCAATGTGGTAACAACACTTGGCCTCAGGTCTGTGCAGATACATTATTGCCTCTCAATAGCCACTCAGTATTTACAGTTCAATTACATTTATGCACTCACCATGTCTTCAAGTTCCATCATTGGCAACTGTATCATTTCTTTATTTAAGATATTTCTAAAGTGCCCAAATAGATTCCAGGGCAGTATACAAAAGCATGAAGAAAATTAATCATATTAGTGTAATGCAATTACCAACTCAGTACAATAAAACATTGGTGTGTTTATATTTAGATTTATATCAATTGTAACAAAGAGTCAAATAAAACAAAGAAACACAGAACAGGCATAAGGTAAACTGACCATTTAAATGCTTTGGGATCTTGTTTCCTTTTTCTGGGTCATCCAGCATGTGGAATGTTCATGATGGATGACATTTCTTTGCAAAGAGTGTTCTGAAGTTGTGGCACCATCACTGAAAAGGCGCTCTTTGGGAATATCCTTTTTTTCACTGAAAAAATCTAGGGACAATTCCATGGGATCTATGCAACCTGGTCTGACTAGACTTTGGTTCCTGGATGGATGACTTTATTGGGTTTGCATTCTCTTGCTTTCATTTTTTTTAAAACTCCCAAGTTCTTTCTGTCCGGACTCTGAATAAATCCATAAATATTGCTTTATTCGTTGCAGTAACAAATGGAGGGAAAAAACACTCATCGCTGTTTATTCCTCATCCTGATCACCACTGGCTAGTCTGGTGTAGGCAGGGTTGGGACCAGGATTTTAAGCTAGACTTAAATCAGAACAGTGAGTGCTTCACTTAATAGTGAAAGAGTTCTGGCTTTCACTGCTGACTCACTCAAGAAGATTTGGGAAGAGAACTAACCTTGTGCCTTGATTTTTTTATTTTTATTTTTATTTATTAAAACATTTTTATGCCGCCCCATTCGCCGAAGCCTTGGGGCGGCTTACAACAATAAATAAAAGTAATTATAATATAAATTACAATAAATATAAACATTAAAAATCCAAAAAATACAATATAAAATAAGCCGCTCTGGCCAGATAAGATCAAATAATACTAACAGTTAAAATGCCGCTTAAATAAAAAGGTCTTCACCAGGCGCCGAAAAGCAAATAACGACGGCACCAGGTGGACCTCTCTGGGGAGCGCATTCCATAACTTAGGCACCACCTCCTCCGAGTACCCACCCTCCTAATTTCTTTCACAGAGGTTTCCCAGAGAAGGGCCTCTCCCGCTGATCTCATGGGGCGGCTGGGCATATATGGATGTAAGCGCTCCTTCAGGTAACCAGGACCCAAGCCATTTAGGGCTTTATAGGTCATTACCAACACCTTGAATTGGGCCCGGACTTCAATGGGAAGCCAGTGAAGCTGACGGAGAACTGGAGTCATGTGACCATAACGCCCAGTCCCCGTCAGCAGCCTGGCAGCTCTATTTTGAACCAACTGAAGTGTCCAGACCATCTTCAAGGGTAGCCCCACATAGAGCGCGTTACAGAAGTCAAGGCGGGAAGTCACCAGTGCATGTGTCACTGTCGCCAGGCAGTCGTACTCCAGGTAGGGGCGCAGCTGATGAATCAGCCGAAGCTGGAGGAAAGCGCTCCTCGCCACTGCTGTTACCTGAGCTTCCAGTGAAAGCTCCGGGTCGAGGAGCACTCCCAGGCTGCGGACCTTGTCCCTAGGAGGGAGTGCAACCCCGTTCAGGACAAGGTTCAATTCACCCTCTCCGAAGCCCGATCCGCCAACCAACAGGACCTCCGTCTTGTCTGGATTGAGCTTCAGTTTATTGGCCCTCATCCAGCCCATTACCTCGGCCAGGCACCGGTTCAGTACAGCCACTGCCTCACCTGGATTGGTGGAAAACGAGAGGTAGAGCTGGGTATCATCAGCGTACTGATGGTTCCACAGCCCACACCTCCTGATGACCTCTCCCAGCGGTTTCATGTTGATGGCTCCATTTTATTTATGACTAGCTTAAAACCCTAAGATTTGTGAACACCTCCAAGAGCCTAGGTGGAGAGATTCACCAATCAGTTCATCAGGATGTCCACACTGGTGGGTGATGTTCAGAGCTGGACAACAGAGAGCTGCTTTGAAGAGCCCTGTAAGTTCAACAGAGCTGTGGCCTTGCTCATCTTGTGTGCCCATTGTGAGGTGTGGAGTCAGTGATATACATCTCATCTGCCAGTCAGGATAATCCTGATCCTATTGTGGAAGGAGCCTAGAAATGGTTCCAGAAAACCTTTGCTGCTCTTGCTGAGTTCACCTGGGATATTTTCATGTGGGCTCCCCACCAATAGCCAAGAGGGATGAGGGAACAACCATCACTAGGTCGGTGACCTCAACTGCAATCACATACTAAGAAGTTGATTGCTTATTCAATAATCTAGCACACATGCTTTCAGGTTTTTAACAAAAAAAGTTGGGCATGCAAAAGTCTGCTTTTGGAGATCTGAAATGAACATCCTTTCTTGGGCAATGCCTGACTGGTGTGTGGTGCATTAATGCAAAGAAGACTGCAAATAGGTTCATTTTTTTTTTTACTTTGCTTTCCTTTGGCTGGTGCTAAAGATGAACTGCCAAGAGAAAGCAAAGTCACAAATGAGCTTTGTTCATGAAAGGACATGATCAATACATTAGCCCCTTTGCTGTGAGAGCTTCCAAATTAACAATGTTGTTATGCTGGGCCTGGATTTTCTCAGTGTCTTTCAACCCTTTCCTGAGATTCCACATCCTTGGAAATGTGAGAAAAGATAGCTACTTTTTTTCTGGGGAAGGGGTGCACAGAACCTCCCCTTTAATTTTTTATTATTTTAATTTTTTGACAGAGCTAATAAGATTTTTTCAGAGAGACTATCAAAAAGCTAACAAACTCTGATCTGTTCTATCAAAATCCCTTTTTAAACTTGAGTTGTCAGAAGTTGAAACTCTGCTCTCACCCTCTGTGAAAAGGGTGAATTGCACTTCTCTATGATTGTGGGCAGTGGAGACCAGCTGGCTTTCGCTGCTAGGTCTCTGGGATACAGCCTGAGTCATCTGGAGGATGCTGTGTTGGAGAACAACCCACAATGATCCTAATCATCTATCAGATGCATCATGGTTATTTCATCAACAATGCACCCTGAGTAGTTTATTTGCAGGGTATGATATCATGTCATGTGGATGTGCCCAAGCATTTCTTCTGCAATATGAAACACTTTTTGTATGGAAAAAGTCCTACTGAACACTCCAAAACTTATTCCCAATCCAGAATCTATTTGCTACTGTCAAACATGCAAGGGATTATGTTTTTTATTTTACTAAGTTTTATTTCAATGGGCAACTATGGCATTTTGTGGCATTGTCATATTTTGAAGAAGGTAATGGCTTTAAGGAAAGCCACCTGGTTGTATCAGTCATGAGCCAAGAAAAATCTATTCCATTGTGAACTTAAAGCTGGCAAAGAATTGTGGTACCTCTTCTAAGCATTCCAGTGATGTCCTGTTTTAGATCTCCCTAACCCCATTGGAAAATTATCACAATCTCTTTTAACAGTTGCCTTTCCTGTGAAAGGTAGAGCCACCCCTTGTTTTTGTTGCTTTGCTTGAAAAGCAGATGTCTTTCTTTGATCCCTTACAGTCTGTTGTACTCCATCTTAATGTGGTAATGCTGCGGCCTCTTTCAAGTAGCATTTCTAGCTTTTTCTTTAATTCCCCAGTCTAGTCAATACAACAGGTGCTATAGAGTGTCCAAGTTCCAGTCAGCTCCCCTGTACACATTATTTCTGCACTTTATTTCTGTGTGTGGCTACACAAGACCCACTGAACCAAAACACATCATTCCAGGAATGTTTTCTCAGTTGAATTCAGTCACCTCCATGATGGAGCATTTTCCATGGCAGCCATTCTTTTCAATCTGTATATCTTCCACCTTGCTTTACTCTTCACACTACTTGCAGACTAAATGAAATTGTATGTGTGACATTCACACATACTTTAAATAACACCTCTCTGGTATATTCTGTTATATTGCTGTTAGGTTCTTGTTGCGTACAGTATCCTTTTCATCATTCCTAAAGTATAGTTGAGGCATTAGGAACAAACGACAATAGGAAAACTCAAGTCCAGGTAGTGGTGGGCTCCAAGCCTGGGTAAAAGTCCAGCCATCTTTTTTTGGGGCCATACTTCATCTGGTTCACTCTGATCTGGGAATGTAATTCTGTTAGTAACATTTTTTTCCTTTTCCTTGGAAGAGAAAATGCCCCAGGCAACAGGGAGTTCTTTTATTTTGAAACTTTATTGCGATAAAGGGAGTTGGAGGGTTTCCTTCCCCTTTCCAACTCCCAGAGCACATGTTTGCATCTCATATTTATGCCCTTTTCCCATTCACTCACTCTTTCCTCCTCCTTTCCCTCATTTGTCGAGGTACTGGGTGGTTACAATCTTACTGTCCACCTATTTCATGTTGACCCAATACCTGTTTAAATGAGCTTATTTTCTATGTGGGGAGTGTTAGTTAATATTCATGAGGTCATTGAGCAAGTATACTGCTATATTGTCTATGTGCCAATTCTCCCCTGCTATTTGATCCTGGCCCCTCCTCCTATGGCTAAGGAATTTTCTTTGTTACATTTCCACTCTTCCTGTTTCCTTGTTTCAGAGCATCCTTTCATCCCTATAAATTCCATGATGAGCTTTTAATTCTCAGTTGCTCTTAAATGGAACATGCCACTGTATAAAGGCGGAAGAAGTTGCTGTTAAAAGAAGGAAGGACCTGTTGACTGAATCCATGGTTGCGATGCCATCTATAAATTCAATTCCTTCACCTCTTGTTTGCATCTTGTGCCCATTCCAAACTCCTTTCTCCTCTCTCTCAGGATAATATTTCCATATATGTGTTTTAAACCACGAGGACTGTTTTTTTACATGATCAGTTGATGTGATTAGGCTGCCTGTTGCTTTGTGCTGCAGAGGTCTGGGTTTTGGGTGACAATGGGCTTGCCATGGGGATGATGGGCCTGATCTCTCCAGAGCGTGGTTGCTGTGTCACTCAGAATGTAAACCTGCTGGCTTGTGGAGGAAGCCAGTTGATCCCTGTCTCTAGTAGTCAGATGGAAATTGATGCTAACAGGAGACCCAGAACTCAATGGAGAGAGAACTAATGGAATGAACTCAGTGAATATAAAGGTGACAAACTATTTTGAACAGCTTGGGCTGGCAAATAGCTGTGCAGAAATGTGTCCACAGGGAGTCCCCATTAATACCACTGCTGCTGTTACGGAGGTACCAGCTGCCACCTTACTCTTATGTGTTGACACCCTTAGCTATTGTTTTTAGAAAGCCACTGGAGAAGCATTTTTGGCTTAAAGGAGGTGGAACAGAGCCTGTGGATTTCATTAATTGGAGGTCAAAGTGACAAAAAAGGAAACAAAATGAAATATGCATCTTGGGAACAGAAGCTTGCTGTGCACTGGACGGACTGGCTGGTGCCTACAGTGTCATGATGGAACTTTTTCCACTTTTTGAAGTATCTTTGCTCTGAAAGAGAGAGAGAAAGAGAGAAGTTGTAATTTCAATGGAAATATAAAAGGGCCAGACTGACCACCAGACAGTGACTGATTCCTTGCTGTGTACATCTGTCATTTGCAAAGCTGGGAGAAACGGAAGCTCATGTCAAAGCTAGAGCACTTGCTGTGAGCTGCATCTTGTCGCTTTCTACCCTGGATGGGAAGAGCCAATGGAAAAATGGAACTCAGAGGCTCCTGATAAAACACTGGCTTCTAATGCCTGTCTTTTCATTAAATGAACTGACTGACCATCACATATTAACACACTTGATAAAGACACAAAGATTTTTTTTTTAAATACTGCTTTCCTTTTTTGAGTGACAAGTTTGTTTGTTTATGTGTTTGCTCAGAAAAAAAACACACCCTGCCAAAATGCCGATATCACAGCTGCCCGGAGAGCATAACACGGAGAATATTAGCAATGTCCAGATGCACATAAATCTACAGGGATGCCTCTTGCCAACAGCAAAAAATGAAAGCAAGGACAGTGTCAATCACATCCAATAGACTATGTTAATGCTTTTCAAACAGCTCTTTCACACTCGAAAATGGAGCTCATTAATAATGTATGGTCCAGTAGGAATGAGCGGGAGCGCTGCCTCCGAAACTGACGGAATGCCATTGTTCCTATCCAGGCTCTTCCTAACAATGCAGTCCCGTTTCTGAAGGACAATTTTTCTTTTGTCTTTAGGACTGTGCTGCAATGATTTCAAACCTATTATACTAATTGGTCCATTTGAGTTTGTAGGTGCATGTTGCAAACGTTGCACTCTTAAAGGCTATTCTCGACTTCTTCACCTGTTTACATCCGCCTCCTCCCTGCCTGACAGGCATTTTCTGCACCATAGGAGTAACTTATCAAGCTTTTGAAATTGCTGGGTGGGTGAGAATATGGAGCACTCTTTCTCTTTCTCTCTCCCCGTCACCTCCTTTGTATTGTTTGGACAGTTCTTAGAAAGGTGGGTTGTGGGCTGCAAGTATACGGGCTAGTCTACTGGATGTATGTAATCTTCATACATAAGATTACCATAGAGAGGAAAAGTTTAGCATTTCACAGGTTATTTTTCTCCTGCTACTGAAGAATAATCAGCTACTTTTTGGACCAAAGTGCCTAATTAATTCAAACAAGTCCATTAGTATTGTCTCCGTGACCATCTGGACTCATGCGCGTAGAATCATCCTTCCCTGCACCTGTATGTATGATGAAATATGTTCTTGTTCACCTTTAGCCAGATGCCCATTGACTGGAAATATGGGCTAGTAAGAAATTATCATTTCTTGTTAAACAGTAAGTGAGGTGCCAGAATACCACCAGGGCACCTTCTTTGTCTTCTCTGTGTCCTGGCCTTTCCAAACATCACTTGAGTAATTTAGAGTTTAGGATCTTATTGTGATCTTGGGTAGATTCCAACTACGTTTTCTGCCACTTTTATCCACCAGGCCCACAATGTGTGTAGACAAGAGTGGGGCAACAAGGAGGTCACATACCTCAAGATGTGACTAGGCATGCAAGAAGATTCTTCTTCTTCACTAATCATGTGAACACATCCCATCTATAAACCCCAGTGCAATTGTGAAGAGGAACACAGTTCTCTGGAAATCTTTGCAATTTCAAAACATGCATTCACATCTGAAACTGCATGCTTGTGCAAATGTATACTCTTGAAGATAGATATTTCTTCCCTAAATGCTCCTTTTCATGCTTTAGACTATGGGGAGAAATGGGAATTAAAAAAAACCTGGAAAACATCTGCATTTTTAAAAATGTGCATTTTTGCCAATTGGAAAAAAGATACTTGTGCTTGGGAAGGAAACACTGTATGTTCACACAATCCTAGTTGAGCTCCAAGTCTGTGCTAATGCTTTAGGATTCTGGTTTATCCTCTTCAATTCTTAGAAGCTATTCACTGCTATTTAAGCAGTCCTGTTTCCTATTATGGGAAATTATTCATCATCATCATCATCATCATCTCTAGCTTTTTCCTGTTAGTTAAAAGTAGATAAAATGTGCAGACACAGAAGAGTATTACACAGGGCACATGATGAATTCCCTGTTGTATTTTTAAACGGAACTGCCAGTAGCTTTATTTGTTGGCAGAACTGGATTAAATTTGAAGGGAAAGTTCTGCATTCAGTGGGCATCAACTGGCAAGATTCATATGAATAGACACATGGAATGTTATGCACAATAGCCTTTACATTTCAATCACTTTGGCCAAAAGACGCCTCTTCTCCCCCTATATTCCTTGTGGCCAACTCTTCAGCACAGAAGCAACCCTAAGTTAAAAAAAAAGGAAACATTTCAGAAGAATAGGTACAATAGTTTATAAGGGGAGTAAAAAGAAAAAAGAAAACACACAGGAGTTATGTGCTTCCCTTCTCAGACCCCATCATAGATGTGTCTTGAGGCAAGAAACCTGCAATGTTTCAGAAGGGTAGACTTATGATGGTTTAAAACTAGTTTATTGCTGGCGGTGTTCATGAATGGCTATTGCATGATCACATCCTTTCCTTTCCTAAATTACATTGCTTAGAAAGCACCTGGTAAAATTTCTTTAAGATTAGAAGATGGACCTGTCAGTCAATAAACCCATTTTCTCTCATCCGTGTTCAGTGAAAGGAAAGCAAAAGGGGCTACTTTTGGAGACACGCTGGCGGTTCCCAAAGGTGAATCACAAAAGAAGCCTTGTGTGAAGTCCAGCTTCAGTCTGGTGTCCTTGGTACCAAGCCTGTATCACCTCAGGAAGCACAAAAACGGTCCGAAGGGGGCCAATTCATCTTGAGTGTTGGCCAAATCGAAAAAACACCCATGATATGTACATGTATAAGTCTGTATGCAGAAAGGTCTTTCAGCGTGTGAGGAGTGTGGCTAGTTGGCATGAATCTGATCCTTTCTGCAAATAGTCATTTCTTTGCCAGATTGCCATCTGCACAGAGATATGGTTGAATTCCCCACAATCATTTCAAGTCATCCATGAAAGCTATTATACAATCATTTTTAGAGCTATTTTCTAAAGAATTATCAAATGATAGGTATAGACTTGTCATGCAATCAGCATTTGGTTTGTTTTAGACTATCCAGACTTGCCTGAGTACATGACATACACCTATGTGATAATCCATATTTGCAGAGAATTAATGTGCCTAAACAAGAAACAGAATAGTCTACACTCATTTCATTGTCTTTGCTCATTGCTAAGTTAGCAAAGGATTGCACATTTTAAGGCCATGGAGAAAGCTCTTCTATCATCAGGTTAAAGCATTGTATATTTTACCAGTTAACATGATGAAATGAAGGTAGACTTTAAAACTTTTATAAAAAATTCATTCTATAATCAGGCTGGGCACATTCACAATCAGTAAATAGCATAGCAATTTAAACTGGGATACTTTCCAGGGGTTTCCCTTAGGGGAATCCATCAATCCCAGAAAATCATTCTCAGTGCAGCAAAATTACAGTACACTGGCAAGCTTTCATGATGCCTGTGACTTCTGTCACAGAGCTTGAAGGATAAATTTGTGAAAGAGAAAATATTATTACCCTGGTAATTTAATCAATATATAGTATTTTCCCCATAAGATTTCCTGGCCATCTGCAAATAATAAGTTCAGATATTTGTTTGTTTTCAGCTATAAAACCAACATCATTAAGAAATGAGAAACAGAATAGTTGGACAGAATTCTGTACAAATGCTTTATGGAGTTCTACCTCAAATATAAGTAGATGTACATTGTAAATGTATGTTAAATTAAGAAATCTGACTTTGATTTTCACTCAAAAGGCATGGTGAGCCCATTCAAGAGATTTGAACAATAGCAGGAAGGTTGTTTATGTCAGTAGTGAACTCCTAGGGAACAATATTTGTAACCTTGCCCAGAAGGTCCTAGAATAAAAGACCAGGAAATGTTGGGTCCCAGTAGGAACCCAGTTGTTGCTCCAGGTCAGCCTCACAAAGCACAGCAATCTGCTTTAGAAGCCCTGCTTCACCATCTTATTTTCACCGGCCCCTGGAAATATTTTTATGCTATCCCATCCTTCATTATGCAGCATAAATCTAGAAGTCAGATTTTGTTATAGGTACACAAATGTTGTTTAAAAAATCCTGAAAATTAGAACAAGAAGATATAACTTAGGCATTCTGGATCCCAGGAAACTCAAATGAACCAGGATGTCCTAATCCAGACTCTGTTAGGCTATCTAATGAGTTACTGGTGAAAGTGAGAAATGAATCCAGCCTACAGTTCTACTGTCAGTCACCAATCTTTCTTCGTTATGTCTCCAAGCTGTAGAGTGATGCATTATAAATATAGAAAGTAAACTGGAAAGTTAAAGCATGCAAATCTAGCTGGGTTAGACACTGTAAACATAACCGGTATCTGAATATTGGCCCCATTTGAAAATCAGTGCCAGCACCAGAACACAGCAAACTGAGAGCATATCCATTTTCTCCTGTCAAACTGCCCTTACAAGAGAGGCTAAGTCCTGAAACCTTTGGGAGAGTATGTTCTGAAGACCTATGGAAGCACCAAGTATGCTGTCTTTGTCTTTTCCATGTGGGAACAAATTATACCACCAAGTAGAACTTTGAATATGTAAAATCGATCTTTGAAGATTTAGGAAAGGAAACATAAGACCCTTGGGACACAGATAATTTTTTAGCCATCTTTCCAGTATTTGGAAGAGAACGGAAAGGGAAAGAAAAATACTCTGGATGAATTCCTGGCAATGCAGGTGCCAGTGTGAGAAATTTGGATTTTGGGGCCATAGGATGCACTTCCTGGAAGATGAACTGCTGGCAAGGGATGGGTTGCAATTACAAGGCCTGGGAAGATTGTGTTTGGCCACCACATGAAAAAATAATCCAGAGGCTTTAAACTGACTCCTACAAGGAAGAGAGAAGAAAAGGAGTAACAGTGGACACAACAGAACAGAGAGATCAGCTCCAAAGCATCCAATGATAGTCCTTCAAAAATTACAGGATGAAAGCTAGACTGTAAAGTGCATGGTCTTTTATACCTATATAGAAGGTACAGTGTGGAAAACAAACAGCCTGGCACTGAGCTCTTAATGCAGGAGGGTGATTAAGATTAAGGCCTGATAGATGTAAATGACATCTGATGGGATGACTCCTATGGCTGCAGTTCAGAAACTGAAGGATATAACTTTTCAAGAATGATACAAGGAACAGAAAGGGAGGCAGAATTGTGCTATATGTTAAAGAAATATATCTCTGCGCAAAAATAGAGGAGGATGAGCTTAGTAGGTCCATCGAGAATATCCGGATTAAAATAAATGAAGCAGAGAATAAAAAGAATGTGGTGGTCGGAGTATACTATCGACCATCCTGTCAAGAAGAAAATGAGGATGAAACTTTTGAAAAGGGAGGCATGATGCTGTAGTAATGGGAACTTTGGTTTTCCCAGTATCTTTTGGAGGCCAATTCGGTCAAAAATGGCCCCTCCAAGAAGGTGGCAGTTGTGGGAATTCTGCAGGAATTCATATTTGAATGTCATGTCATATTTGAATTCTTGATTCTAAAGGAAGCAAAAGCCAAGTTGCCTCAAACATGTATCCTGAATTTTAGGAAAATCATTTTTAATAAACTCATGGGATAAGTAAAGTCTCATGGGCTTTTCTAATGAGAAAAGGAGTCTAAGATGGATGGGGATTTTTTAAAGGAAATTGTGAAATGCAGGCTCAGATAGTTACAAGTAAAAAAGTAGATAACAACAGAAGATACCAATGTGGTTTCTCAAATTGCTCAGAGATGACCTGAAAATAAAAAAGGCGTGCATAGGAAATGGAAGGAAGACTAGGCTGCAAAGGAAGAGGCAGGTAACACAGAATTTCAAGGAGGGATGGATGGATCAGGAATGTTAAAGCTGAGAATGATCTGTGGTTAGTGCACGAAGCTAAAACAACAAAAAACCCTCTCTAGATACATGCATAGTAAAAGATAAGAGAGAATAAATGGTGCTTCAACTACTCAGTGTGGGTGGCATAATGATAACAGTTGGCAAATAAAAGGCAGAAGTGTTCAGTTCCTTCTTTGGTTCAGTCTTTTCCCAAAAGGGTGTTGATTAGCCCTCTGGTAAAGGGGAAGTACAAGCTTAAGGGACAGGATTGCAGCTTGAAATTGATAGGCAAATGGCCAAAGAACATCCCATCACTTTGAATGAGTTCAAATCTCTATGAGTCCCATGAAGAGCATCATAGAGTGATAAAAGAGCTGGAAGAAAAACCTCTCAGAACCACTTCCATCTTTTAAGAAATGATGGAGGTGAAGTGCCAGATCAAAGGAGGCACCCACAGACCATTCTAGCTTCAGTCCCAAATGGTAGCATGACCCTATATGACTTAGAAACTGAGCCCAAACCAATCGCTTTCCTAACATAATAGACCTTGGTAGTGGAGGATGCTGGTAACTCCAGAGGGTCATTATCTCAGCATCATTCATGGCTGCCTCAGTTTTTCTTGGCAGAGCCTTTAATTTTTACTGCTGTTTTGTTTTGAGCGATGAAGGGCATCAGACAGAAAGAACAAGACTTGTGCTTTGACTTACACTACATAGTCAGAAACTCAGTGTGTGCAGTCAAGTCAACAGAAGTGTGTGTGCAGCATTAGAAGGATCTCTGCCTGCCTTTCACAAAGGGAATAGAATTATTAATTAATTGCGTTCGTATACAAGCTGCTTATGGTAATGTACCTACTTGGGACAATTTCAGCATTCTCTGCAGTTAAGATTTGGTTTGAGCTGATATATTCCATTCCAGTATGGCACGGTGGTGAGAGGGCTGGACCAGGAATTGCAAGATCTGTGTTCTCATTGCCACTCAGTCAAAAAGCTCATTGGGTGACTCTGAGCCAGACATGGACTTACAGGACTGTACGAATAAAATGGAGAGAAAGAGACTCATAAGCAAGCCCTTGGGTCCTTTCAAAAAGGAGTAAGTCGGAGTATAAATGTAATGTAATGGAAGAAGGATTATTTCTATCTACTCAGCACTAGTAATGCCTCATCTTACATTTAAGAAAGATGCAGATGAACTGGGTCGTGGGTGGGGAAGAATCAAAAGAGAGCAATAAGGATGATCAGGGGAGTGGAAAGAAACCCCTTTGAGGAACGATTGGAAGAACTGGGCAAGTTTAGCCTTGAGAAATGAAGACTGAAGGGATATTTGGTAGCACTGTTAATGTGTATAAAAGGTTGTCATGCAGAAGACCAGAATGTCTTCTTGATAATCCCAGAGTGAAGTAAATGTAATAAGAATCTCAAGTTACAGGAAGCCAGAACATTTGCAAAAACTTCCTGACTGTTACAGTAACACAACAATGGAACCAAATACACAGGGGGACTGTGGACTTTCACATAATGTAGGCATTCAAGATGTAGCTGAGCGGTCACTTCTTAGAGATATTTTAGTTTGGAGTTCTGCATTGAGCAGAGGCTGGACCTGATGACCTTACTGGACCCTTCCAGCTCTATGCTGCTATCATTCTCTTCCCCTCATGGCAAGAGGCTTTGGCAGTAATCTGCAGGGTTGCCATGTAACGAGCTTTCATTTCTTCCTTTCTGAATGTTTCATTTCTTCCCTCCTTTCTAGTGGAGAGGGAACAACATAGATTGCTGGACTGGGATGGCAGAAAGAGGAGAGAGAGATGTGGAGAAATAATTTGTTTCATTACATTATGTTGGTAAATTTCCAGGTTGTTGGTTTTGCTCTGTCCATTCTTTTGTCAATAGCTCATTCCTATAGTCTAGAAGGGAAACTTTTCAGCCCAAAGGCTGAATTCCATTTTGGAGAAATTCTCTGGGACTGCATCCAGCATTAAGTGTGGCTAAGTCCTGGATGCAGGCTCAAAATGCCAGCCTTTTGCAGCTTCTCACATACAGAAACTAAGCATTAGGTGAGACAATTCACACCTTTCATTTGGGGAAAATCCTATATAAAAGTTGGGAGATCACCAATTCATCAGTGGTCAGCAGTAAGGGGTGGGAATCTGTATAAGGAGATATGGTTCATGGCTAGGGAACCTCAAAAGGCCATATTATGTCCCAGGATGCACAGATCTGGTCACAGGGCTAAGGTGTTCCACCCCAACAGGGAGTGTTGTGTCTTCATGTGAAAGCTCTCAGCCAATCTCCATCCATAAAGACTCTGTTACAGTTCTTTAGATGTCCCAGTAGTGGCAGTTGAGGACTGTGATGGGTGACAATTCACCTGGCTGTATTTTTTTTCTTCTCCCATTAGTTTTATAATCATTGTCATTGCCATCATCATCATCATTTTCGTTGTCATTGTCATCATCATAATTTAGAGCTTCTTTTTCTGTTCCTCTGAAACAAAGCTTTTCATGGATGGGAAACTGACTATGTTTCCTTAGTCTATCTCACTTTTTCATACATTCCCCATTCAGCCCTGCTTCTGCAGTCTCTCCCAGGATGGTGCCCTCCAGATATTTGGGGTCCCATCCATCCAGCCAGCATGGTCACTGGTTGATTTAGGAACACTGGGAGTTATCAACCAGAATAGGCAGTTGGCACCAGGATGAGGAACACTGAGTTTCTATAGCAATCTGTTTTACAAAAATAATGTTGAAGTACATCTATAAATACATCTAATTAAATACATTTATTCTCAAAATATGCATTTCTGAATATATTTTCTCTCAAAATAATGCATTTCTAAATCTATTCTCTTTCTCTCTCTCTCGCTTTCTCTGCCAGGCTCCATTATGCAAAATTCAAAGACAACCCTGAAAACTTGGAACTTTATTCTGGACTTCCCCAGTTTATGTTTCATTAGGCTTGGTGGAAGGCAATCAAACTGGTCAGTCCTAGAGGAGATCAACCCTGACTGCTCTTTAGAAGGTCAGATACTGAAGATGAAACTCAAATACTTTGGCCACCTAATGAGCAGGAAGGACTCCCTGGAGAAGAGCCTAATGCTGGGAACAATAGATGGCAAAAGAAGAAGGGGATGGCAGAGTATGGGGTGGCTAGATGGAGTCACTGAAGCAGTTGGCGTGAGCTTAAGTGGACTCTGGGGGATGGTGGAGGACAGGAAGGCCTGGAGGAATGTTGTCCATGTGGTAGCGATGGGTTGGACACGACTTCGCAACTGACAACAACAACAGGCTTGGCGGTACATGCAATTGTCTTTTGTAAGGTTTATTTTATCCTGGTATTTGCTGCTGCTGCTGTTTTTTTTTTTTTAAACAATGTTTGCTGCTTTTGCTACTTTATTGTGCTTTTTTGTTTTTATTACCATAGTGAAAATATATGTATTTATGCCATCTTTCTTCTTCCAGGAAGGAACCCAGGGTAGCTGACAAAGGACCCTTTGTCTCCACCTCACAATCCTGAGGTTAAACTTAGAGGCCATGACTGGCCAAAACTCAGTCAATGGCCTTCATGGCTAAGTGGAACTGAAACCTAGATCAACTGAGTGCCAGTCCAGCATTCTTAGCCATGATGCTACTCTTTCATATGCATAAACATGCCTCTCTCTATGTATATTTTTTTTAAAACATGTGGATTTTTGAGCTGAAAACTCTGTGAGAACACTTAGGGAGTGTGAAAACCAGTAGATAACTAACTTTCATTTTGTGCATGTGTTCTTCCTGACTGTAGCAGTGGATAATGCAATTAGTGAAGAGCAAATTCCTTAACTTTCTAAAAACTTAAACAATGGAATGCTCAATCTGTCTAGCTTCTGTATAAGTAACTACTTCATACTGGATAAAAGAAACATGGTGGGTGAATAATTTTCAAAGTTCAAGCTACTGAAGATTTTCTATAAGTTCTATTAAGCAGTTTGAGTCAAGAAATAATATTTTTGGCCCAATACTAATTTTGAAAACATTTTTTCATAGTACTGCACATATAATACTCAAGATTTTATTGGATAAGTTTCAAGTATTGAGGTTTGATGATGTGAACAAGGTGCTTGGACAAGTTCAGTCTGCCACCTGTATTCTTGACCCTTGCTCTTTGTGGCTTCTCACTGGAACTAAGAAGAGAATGTGGTCCTGGATACAGGCGATTGTGAACATGTATCTGAAGGAGGGGCTGGTCTTGGCCCCATTAAAGGAAGCAATGATCAGACCTCTCCTAAAGAAGACAAGTTTGGATCCAGAAAACATGAGCAATTTTAGACCTGTGGCCAACATTCCTTTTTTGGGTAACGTGCTCAGGGAGGTGGTGGCCAGATAGCTCCAGATACTCTTGAAGGAAATGGACCATCTGGATCCAATTCAGTCTGGCTTCAGACCTGATTTCAGGACTGAAACAGCCTTGTTTGACCTGTGAGATAACCTTTGCCAGGAGAGAGACAGGGGGAATGCATCCCTGTTGGTTCTCCTTGGACTTCTTAAAGGATTTCAGTACCATTGACTATGGTATTCTTTTGGATATGCTGGTTGGGTAGGGAGTTGGAAGACTGCTTTACAGTGGTTCTGCTCCTACCTGACTGGCCAATTCTGGAAGGTGGCACTGGAAGATATTGTCTTGGCCCCATGGAAGTTGAATCATGGGGTGTCACAGGGTTCCATCCTATCCCCCATGCTTTTTAACATCTACATGAAACCACTGGGAGAGCTCATCTAGAGTTTGGGATGAGGTGTCATCAGTATGCTGATGACCATCAGCTTCTCCTCTTTCTTCCCATCTAATCCAGGTGTGGCAGTGACAGTCCTGAACTGGTGTCTGCCCAAGAGTGATGGACTTGATGAGGGCTAATAAATTGGGAGGTGAAGCCTTAGTCCAGGAGGAAGATATCTGACCTGTCCTGGATGGGGTTTCACTTCTCCTAAGGGACAGACTGCAGAGCTTCTGAGTATGCTCCTGAACCCAGAATTGTACCTGGAGTCTCAAGTGGCATCTGTGACTAGGAACACCTTCTATCAACTTTGATTGATATACCAACTACATCCCTATCTGGATAGGCAGAACCTAGCAATGGTAATCCATGCTCTGGTAACGCTGTGTGTGGACTACTATAATCCACTCTACATGGGGCTGGTCTTGAAAATAGTCCAGAGACTTCAACTGGGACAAAATATGGCAGCTCACCTGTTGACAAGAATGGGCAGATATGAACATGAATAAGCCTTGTTCTTTATTGTTTTCATTGGTCATCCTTTGAAGTCTGGGCATGCTTTAAGGTGCTCACATTAATATATAAAGGTTTAAATGGCTTACGGCCTGGATATCTAAAGGAACATTTCCTTCCATACACACCTACCTGGACCCTAAGGTCATCTATAGAGGTCCTTCTAAAGGAGCCACCTCTAAAAGAAGGAAGGAAAGTGGACACAAGGGGAAGGGCCTTCTTGGCTTGGTGCCCCAATTGTGGAACCAGCTCCCCAGGGAGGTGTGCTGGTGCCAACTCTTATATATTTTGGTGCCAGGTAAAAATCTTTTAATTTCCCCAGTATTTTAATTGTTAAATATTGATATTTGATTAAATATTGGTTTCCATTTATATTGTATGCATATATTGTGGATTTGGTATTGCTTTTGTGTTATGTATTATTATTATTATTATTATTATTATTATTATTGTTATTATTGCTATTGCTGATTACGTTGCTACATTTTGATGCATGCTCTAGATGTCCTGTTGACATCCATGCCTATATACTATGTTTTATATGGTTTGAAATTTTCCTGTACACCATTCTGAGAGCATTTGCTAATTGAACAGTTTATAAAAGCCTTAAATAAATAAATAAATAAATAAATAAAATGTGCTCACATTCACATTACAAATGGATAGAGCAGGTGTTTGAAGTGGGCGGCCTATACCATGATTAGGACAGCCAGCTGGAACACCTACATCATGCATTCTTGATCTAAATAGACATATTTGCGGGTGGTGCGCCTGGTGGAGCAGATGTTTTCTGAGATCACTTGAACAATATGATGGGCCTATAAAACAGTATCCTGTTTGGGATGGACTAGAAAACAAGTAATGAAAACTAAAGGAACTTCAGATACCACCTGAATAGGTGATATTCACACATGGGCCCTCGTATACACAGCCTGATGAGGACCAGATGCACTTTCCATTCAGTCATACTTTCCCCCTTTATCTCATTACATGCATTTGGGTTGTTGCTGTGGCTGTTAATCCAGCTGGCATTTCCCACTGCCTCTTTCATAGCTTCCAACCCTCAGTGCCATTGGAATGGCTGATCTGCAAATCCATGAAGATGAGAAACAAATCGTGTTGCTAATGGGGACAACCTAGAAAATATACTCTCTCCAAGCCCAGTTTGGATCTTGTTGAGTATGAATTGAATAGACCAGTTCAATGCCACGACACATAGATAACTGGCGTTCACAAGAAAGACCTTTATCAAATTATGTAACTGCACTCCTCTGTATATATTTTTCTGGACAGTCAATGCAGGCAAGGAATTCTACACGATACTACTTTTTCCCCAAAAGAGGCATCAATATTTGTTTTTCCTGCTACACAACTACACGAAACAGCAATACTTCAGGTAGCGAGGCAGTCTCCACTGATGGTCCCCACTAATCATCGTTATGTCCAGAAATAACCAGAGTATAAAATTCTATTGAATGTCCCCTGCTGTTATTTCCAATAGCAGCTTTAATTTTGCTGTGACTGTGTGGACTGCTCTGTTTAAAAGCTAAAATGAGTTTAGCAGTTTGACTTCAGCCAAGGAAATGCTTCCTGACAAATTGCTGGAAGGATTCTGGGGAAACAAATGTATCATGTCAGATGCCTTGATCAGTTGTGTTGACAGACTGAATCCTGTCAAATCCATGACAAACTTTCTCTTTACCAAATTACCTCACAACACCTAGCCCTTCTGTTGTTCTGCTGTTCCTTCTTCACAGGAAACCTGAACCAAAATATATCTACACTGACACCTTTTTAGAATAAACTTTGGGCAATGAGTTCAGTTTTTGAATTCTCTTTGAAGAAAATTAAAACCATTTCATTTTGGAGAGGATTAGAACTGTACGTCCACATGTGTCCAGAAAATTCTGCAAATTTGTCAGCAAGCATTTTAGTTACTTAGTATGTTGTGTTGTGAAGCTCGTGGCACAAGGAACATCCAGGTGAACTTCATGGGATAGAAGACTGTACTCTAAAGCAGGGTGGGCACAAAGTATAATCTATCTGGCTCCTACTTGTCTAATGACACAAAAACACCAAAGGGAAAATAAACCCCTTTCCTCCTAAATTAGGTCACTGAAAAAAAAAAGAAAAAAGAAAAGACAGAAAGATTTGAAGAAAACAGGAGTAAAATAACTTGCCAGCTTGCTTACGGTGTTGCTCAAAAATTCCTAGCTGACCATATGATCAGAAGGACCCCATTCCTTAATTCTTAGCTTGACTGGATCATCATTTTTGCATTGTTTTTCCATTTCATTGGATCTCAAGTTTCTAGGGGGAAAAAATGGTCCCATAAGTGAAGCTTGAACAAGTCTACCTTTGACATCTAAAGGCTATCCTCAAACTGCCTATGGTTTTTTCTTTTCTTAAAAAGAAGCAAGCCAGCAAGCAGCATAGCAATGTTTAAAATAGATGTTTCTTTTTTGCAATCAAGGCTTAAAACACAAACTTAAACTGTTTCCTTAAAACATTGGATATAGGATTCAAGAACATTTTGAAAAAGCCTGTGTGAGTGCAGTACCTGCTAAGGGTGCCTCATTCTCTGTTGTGGGAAATTGTCACTTTCTGTAGGAAAAAAATGCGCTGGTCCAAAACAACAACAACACACTCACACACTGACGGTGTTATTTACACGTGAAGTTGAACTACAGGTAAAATTCTGTGAAAAACTATAAACGACCATGAGTAGGAAATGAGGATATAATAAATGCCTCCTGCAGAAAAACACAGCAACTGAAACAGGAATCTTTTCCCCAATTTTATAAAACAATGGGGAAGTAGATTGCCTTCAAATTAGGATGGAAAAAGAAAGTAATAAGCAGGACATATTTCTATTTAAAACAAAAGGAAGTTTACAGGATGACACCTCTTTTCTAATTACCTATAAAAAGTTGTAGTTTTGTTAAATCTGTCTAAATGTTGCTGTGCCCAATGCCTGCTGACAATCGTCCAACACTTAAAAATTCCATCCTATTTAGATCACACCCTATCCAAACACACACACATAAAGACATCTATAGACCTCAGAAAGCAGTTTGTGCTTCCACTGTAGAAAGGAAGTGAAAGGGAAGGTAAATGTAATTAAAACAAATAATAATTTTAAAAACTAAATTTTAAAACCTAAAACTAAATTGCAAAATCAAAGAACTTTTCCCCAAGTTTACTCTGAGTGCTTATGAATGGAAGGGAAATTAGCACGAAGAAGTTGCTTTTAGCAATAACCTATGTCTTCAGTAACTCATGTTCCATCTGCAGGTAGGGATAGAGGGACAAAATGACAATGGATTCAAAGGGGTTGGTGTTCTATGTATCCAATCTGCACAGATTCTGAAGACTAGTGATTTTTTGGTGGGGCTGAGGAAGGATGGGAATTGCACAGATTCATACTTGTGCTACTGCCTATTACTGCTAATTCACACCTGCAGTGATACACATTAGCCCAAATTGAACAAAAAATCATGTACATCCTTAAAAAAAAATCCAATTCAGTCAGGGAGCAGACAGCAAAAACACCTAGCAATCCATGAAGCCCAGAGGAGATTTAACAAAATATACGTATCCCTCACTGCAGGTAATACAGACAAGCTGCTAGAATGCTGCTCTCATCACAGTGCTAGAAGCAGCTCCCAGGGCTGCAGTTAGGACAAGACAGGTTCACTTTGCCAAGCTCTGATGGCCGAGGGTTTCTCTCCCTAAGAGATGCAGGATGAGATTGTCCCATATGACACAGTTGTAATTACTCTGCATGTATTCCCCATTCAGGGGGTTTCATGACTATGGTTAAAATACTACAAATACTATCTCAAAGTAAGACCCATGTATGATATTTCTAAGTTCCAAACTTAACATGGTATTTTAGTGATAAATTAATGAAGGTAGGGGGAGTTTAAACCCTCCAAAATGCTAAAACTAAACTGCCCACCACATTTTCAAGGAAGGTTGCAGAATAGAAGATTTAAATATGAACATTGTAAATAATAGAACCATTTACTTTTAGCAATTCAAGAAATTTTATCAAACCCCAAAAATGCCAAAATCATCAACAATAAGCAATTCATTCAAGAATTCATTTCAAGGGATTTAACAATAGGTTTCCTTATCCACATGTATATCCTTATTCTGGCAGAAAATGCAAACCGGTTAATGGATGGATAACTGTCAATTTCATGTTATCAGCTTCTCCTTGTTCACTTCTTAAGTTCATTCTGTCTTTTCTGCATGAACATGTGAAGTATTTAAGAGAAGCTTCACAATTTTTGTGCATATTTTTCCTAATTATGCACTGGTTGAGATTTTAATTAACATATCTTCTGTGTACATTTTTCCCACAAATGTACATTATATTATGCTCTTTATTTTTGGAGGCCATCCTCTTACCAGGGTTCCATGTCCTGACTTGAGAGAGGGCAACTTTATTCCCATGACAGCTTCCTTCCTGATTTCTTCTAGGCAGTAAAGCACCAACAGAAGTAGTTTTAATAAACAAGCATCAAACATGGTCCCAAAGCTGACAACATTAGTCCCAAATGACATGCTGCTGTAATGGTACTTCCCTCACTGTTCTGGAAGCAGCTCCCAGAGCTGTTGTTAGGACAAGGCAGATGCATTTTGCCAAGCTCTGATGGCCAAACATCTCTCTCCCTGAGAGATGTAGGATGAGATTGTGCTGGGCATGCATGTAAGGTGTTCAGGATCTGTGTGGAACCAAACGTGACAAAAGGCAACTCTCTTCCCTGTCCAGTGTCCTTTTTTCTGTAGGGCAACCATCTGAAGAAGACAACTTCCTGCATCCACAGAGGTTTTCCAGGTGAGTCAGGACCCTGGAAAATCAGTGTCCTGGATCACATGAAGAACCTTCATGGGTACAGGAGACTTTTCTCTTCAGACCATGGTCCCACATATGTACAGGGGGGTGGGAACATAGGTTGGGCTAGACCAGTCCCATTCCTCATGATTGATTCTACACAGACTCTTCATGTCTGAATGGGGTATCATTTGCTGTGATACAAACACAGGAAAGGTAGATTTTTCTGTGAAGGAAAGATGTGAATGCAGAAAGGAAAATAGTGAATAGATTATTCAGCATAAAATATTCAATAATTTGGGAGTTTTGAAATCAGCAATTAATATTTTGACTTATCATAAGAGAAAGCATTAGCACATCGAAAGTAAGATTAATCTGGAGCACAATTATTTCTTTATGGACTAGCACCGCTGAATTTCCACATGTATGTCCTTCTTAAAAGTTTCGGGAATCAAACAAAGTATCAAGGATGCACTTGGGCCTCTTTCATACATAGGCAGCTGATGCTACATGCATAACAACACCCACTTATCTGGCCCAACCATATGGACACTAACATATGACAGATGGAGTTGTCATAAATATAATGGCTAATCATCATCATAATCCATTGAATGATTTTAAGCAATTATTCCAACTCAAAATGGTTTTCTAACCCTAAGCCCCAAATGTTCATTTCTTGTCTCAGGTGTAGTATTTAATGGAATTAAGATAAATAATTCAATGAATAGCTATTTTAAAGTCTCAGACGATTGTTCATATTTACAATGCTCTTCCAGGATGTGGATGTAAAAACTGATGTCTTTTAAGCTGCAGAGCTTTAGGGACTTGAATAAATGTATATTCCAGGAAACTTTGGCTATAGAGTGACATTTACAGGAAAGCTGAGTACAGTGACCAGCAGATGCTATTCAGTAATGAACTCTACAGCGACTGAGTTAGTGTTTGGTATGTGATTCTGTATCATTTCCATTAAGTAAGGATATATTGGACCAATACAGTACTGGTCCAAGACCTGTAATGGAAGATGAAGAATGCCTGGGATTTCATAATTTTGTATATGGATAGTTTTGGGTCCTGGGTAATGCATATTAGGCACACCATGGTAAATTTGCATTTGAGCAAACAGAGGGTGACTAGGAAGACCTTTATAAATTCATATCTTTTTTATTTTTTAATTAAAATGTTTTGAATTGCCATCCATCAAGAGACTGTCAAATATTAGGGCTATAGTCATGCACAATAGGTACTTGAAATACCTATTCTATTTGTAGGCAGATAATTTCACTGATTTTTTTCAGGGACAGAAGAATCTTTCCACTAGTTTATCACAGGTAGGGATCACTATTGAAAGATGCCGGAGCACAGCTTCTTTTCCTAAGAGTTTTGCTTTTATTATGGACACTTGCAGTGACAACACCATCAACTGTGTTAGCAACTCTGTGTACAGCAAAATGTCTGCACAGTGGACAGTGTTATGCCAACCATCAGAGAAGAAGTGAAGATAGTGCTGTTCCAACTTCTGTCCTCCATTTTCTTGAAAGTCTTCTTTCCCAAGTGTTCTGCTTCACTTTAAAGGCATTTTATAATTTATTTTGAATTTATCAGAGCAGTGTTTTGAAGTTACCCAATAACAGCAAAGTAGCCAAGGGTATGGTTCCTGTTTCTTTCCTTTCCATTACATATATTTCCATTGCTCTGTAGCCCCCAGGCTGCTTACATGGCATGATTTTGGTAGGGAGTGGGAGGCAGGAATGGGAAGAATTACTTCAGCAAGGATTTGAACATAAGAACAGGAAGCAAAGGAGGCTACAGGTTGCCAGAGAAATGAAAGTACAATGAAAGACAGAGTACTAATGCACAGTCCTTGGCTACATAATACATAAAGAAAACATGAAACTAACCCATCAGAATTTCTCCAAAAGTTTCTTCTTTGAATGTGATTTCAAACTAGCTGAAGACAAGCAAGAATACCATTCCTGTATTAGCTGGTATCCATGACAATCAGCCTAAGGCTAACTTGCTAAATGCTTAACCATCACCATGCTTATTTCTGACTTTTTGTAATATCTTTGGCCTCAAGGCTTTTCTATGTTAATAATTTCCCATCAGTTACTACTGAAAGCTGAATCAAAGCATACCTAAACTGGAATATTGATATGGAAACTGTCCTAGAAGGAATGTGGTTGTATTTGATGTCTAACATAGTTTAGACTGTTCTATTATGGAAAGTAGAGCATTTTCTTGGAATTTACCATGATAAGGGATAAAAATATCTGCCAAGGTTCCATAGCCCAGGCTATGGACACAGGCTATCACACATTTTTCTTGTGTCGTGATATTCATTCTGTTCCATTTCCGAATCTGTTTACTTTTTAAAGGTTGCATGAAAATCAATTCATATTTTTGTGCACCTTTATCAAACTGAACACACTTTTGTACACACTTTTGTACACACTTTTTCAAATACATGCAATGTTGTACTTTTCTAAATAGAACTATTCTTTGAAATCTATTTTCCTTAATATGGGTTTTGTACACTTTCCTTTACATAAATGTTTTCTGCAGTTTCCCTCTTCTCTTCTCTTCTCTTCTCTTCTCTTCTCTTCTCTTCTCTTCTCTTCTCTTCATGCTGCGGAAAACTACACAAAATAATTATGTGAAAAAACATCATTGCATAACTTTTGGGATGCAATTCACAAATTAAAGGATACACATTTTGCAAACATTTTTGATTTTTTAAAACTATTTCACAATATGTGTGGATGGGTGAATATTACATAATACATTGGTTTATTAAATGTGAACTTGGTTAGTTCACCAATAAGCACCCAACAAATTTATCAGCCATCCTTGGCACATCAAGAATGAATTGTATCGTAATATGAAAGAATGGGGTTGTCTATTCTGATTGCTCTGAGGTGTAAGAAGCCTTAGTGCTCCCTTTCACTACTTAGTCCATTTCCTCTATAGTACAAAGAGGGGGTGTTATGAAGTTGTTTCACAATTGTATGCCGCATGCAAGAGCAGGGTATCTACATGAATGCTTTTCTGAGAATACGGGTTAAATATTAGCATCTTGGTCCACCATGAGCAGACAGAACAGAGAAAAGGGAAAGATCAACTGATCAAACATAGGCCTGCAGTAAAATCAGTTTTCCCCCTGCTCAACTATTGCCACTTCAACTATTAAGAAGCACTTAAAACCCAAACTAGGTCAAAATTGGTGCATAATAAGGATAATGAAATGCCACAGTCTTTTCCACTTTGCTCCTGTTGACTAAGCCAACTGATTTTATATCCACCAGCTGAGCTGAATGTAAAGGCATTTACAGCCATAATTTCTTCCTACATTCTGTACAAAGGAATGTCATTTAGAAACCCAACAGCCAGGAAAACACACCTGAGGAACTTAATAGGGAAAGCAGTTTACACTATAACTATTGCACCATACCTTACAGAAAGATAATTAAGCTGCGGCCATCGGCTTCTTAACATAATAAAAAGAACATTGAGTGGGCTATGAACCAAAGAGGTTCTTTTCTTCTCATATCTAGCTGTAGCCAGTTTTGTCAGTACAGCTATTAGATGAGGAGGACTTGCTGAAAGGTTGCCTAAGAATAATGTTTGAAAATGTGTATTACCATTCTTTTGAATGGGTTTTATTTTAGCAGTTAGTTAGAAAGCAGGCTAGATTAGAAGCTGGGAGCTATTTGAATGATGACTCACACCACTGTGTCATTATATGTTGTATATACATGCACACAAATGCACACAGGGGGAGAGAGAGAGAGACTGACTGACTGACTGACTGACTGACTGACTGACTGACTGACTTTCTTATCTATGATCTTGAATGACAATGTGAATAGCCAGCTGCACAGTACTGCTCTGAAGCACGTGTTGGCTGAGACCAACACATGCGGACCAATGTGTAGGCCTTGTCTGTGTGCTGCCCACAAGTTGCCCAAAAGCATTGGCATCACAAAACAGTGTCCAGGTACGAGTCCCGGCTTGGCGGAGCTGACAGGGAGGCTAATCAAATGCAAGGAGCCCACTGCTTGCTTGCTTCAGCTCAACAAAGCAATGAAGTAGGCTTCATATCACCAATTTCTTCCTCAACTTGGTTTAAAGGACTGTGTTGTAAGTCCATATGTGCACACATGCCTGTGAGTGATTGCGTTGGCTGATAAACGGTGTTAACCAGCAGGGCCCCACCTCTCCTCACGTTTGGCCTATTTTAGGATCCTCTGGCATCCAATGCAGTTCCACAGCTCAGATATGGAGATAAAGTAGGAGGAATGTGGGGGAGACTGAATGATGAGTGGGAGCAAAGGGGAAGGGGATTTAAGGGTGATGGGTGATAGGGAGGGCAATGTGGTTCAAGGGTAATTTTTGCAGGGAGGGTGGCTACTGGATGTGAACAGGTAAGCAGAGCCCACTGAAGAAAAGGCCCCTTCATTCCTCATTTACATCTTCTCTGAGCCAAACTGTCACACCACCCAACAGAATCCTTTAAGCTATGAGGAAACTGCCTGCTCTCAGCTCAATGCTCGTGTAAGGAAAATTACATTAAGTTGAAGTGTGTGTGTTTTTTTCACTTTATTTCTGTGAAACAAACTAACAAAGAAGAGGAAAAAAAAACCACAATCTGATCAATTGGTATTTCTAATCAACCCAGTAATGAATTATCTATGGGTAGACAAAAAGAGTGAAACACAATAATGCTATAAAACACTTAAAAATAGAAAAATGTGCAATACAACACAAGAATAAAAGAATAAATGAGATATGTGTACCCACACACACATTTTAACACATAAGTATGTATCCATATAATATATGAAGTGTGGGTGTGTGAAAATACAACTTTCTAGTAACCATATGGTTCAACAATACAACATTCTAGTAACATAAGGTTCAACAAAAGCAGGTCAGACATCCAAATAAGTATCCATATGAAGGACAGATTTTTGTGTTCGTTTCACCTTTCTGGGCTCACAGTTCCTTTCCCACAAGGTGTGGTGCAACAGGCCACCTGCTTTTTTCAGGCATACCTACTACACACACACACACACACACACACACACACACACACACACACACACTGTTTACAGCCTCACAGGTGAAGAAAGTGGTTTGGTTGTGCAGGGCTCATCTCTGAAAGCATGACAGACCATGACTTGTGATTCATTAAAAGTCTTTGAAGAATTAGTGTTCCAAGGAGCAAAATCAAAGCAGGTCTTCAGCACAAAGAAATGATTTTACTTGGCAGTACAACTGAACTTAAAAAGCTTGTGGTAACTAGGCTTTGTTCAGAATGAACTAGATGCTATCTCCGACAGAAGGTGCACCATGCCGATTCCTTTCCATTTCAAAGAAGAATAAAAAGAAAGAATGAATGTTAGCCTGAAAGCAACAACCATATATTTATTTAATTCTTGCATCTGTCCTAGTGGTGGGGGAATGTAGTAAAGTTCTCTTTAGCTTCAGATCCATGCACTATACACAAAAAGCATAGGTTTACTAAAAGACAAACAGCCACTATTTCACTTGGATCTAGTTAAGATGAAAACTATAAAACCTTAAAAAGGCTTTTTTGGCTTTTGAGATGCCACCGGCAGAGACAGAATATGGCACAATGTGACATTGCTATAATTCAACTGTTGGCCATTGCTGTAAAGCAATGCCAGAGCTTCGATTCCAAGACACACGTGTGTGCCCCCTTTTTGGGAGAGAGTTAAGCAGATTTTCTCCTTAACAGTGGTGCTTCAGTAGATGATTATGACATCAAAGTGTGACAGACAGTGATTATGTTCTGCAGGGGGAAAAGGCGCATAAAAACAGACAATTAATTCCCATTGCTTAAAGGGACATTATCTCTAGTTGTGTTAAAAAAGAGCACTGTAATATCCTGAATCCTTTTAAAAGAAATGAAGGAGTGATTTATCTATCTGCCTTGTTTCAAAGGGGGTTTCTTCCAGATTTTTAAGAATAAGCTTCTTTCTTCTGGAAATGACTTTTAATTTGTCATTTGACTTCAGTGTTGTGTGTGTGCATTGTGTTCCCCCCTGGCTAAACCTTATTTGAATAAGCCTCCTCTAGATTCTTTTGCATTTGAGGATTTCTACTTTTTATGCTTTTCATATATTTAGAGACTGGTTTTCTTTTCCTAGCATATTTCATTAATATATACCAGAATTCTAGTCTCCTTCACCTACATTATAAATTCTTCTAGTTATTTTTTAGTGGATATCTTGGAGGGGATTACAAAATAACACATTTTTTGTTAGAGACAACCGTTTGCATCCAAGTAGTTCTTACACAAGGGAAAGACTCATTAAATTTTTGGAAGAGGCTGTGATTCATCAGAGGCTCCCATCCCTAAAAGGATGAGATTATTTTCCCTGATTCCTTCCTCCACTCTCAAATTCCATGCCATGTTCCACACTCTTCTGGAGGATCTGCTAATCCTCTGGGTGCAAATTTTGGGGAAAGCAGGGGAAAGGGAGTACCACAGATATCCTGAGTTCAACTCAAGAACTAATATTGAACTATTCAGACAACATGATATCCCTTACTCAAGGTTTTAATATGGGTTGATTGTGGGTTTGTCATTGAACCATGCATTCTTGTTGAAACATGGGTTATTGTGGTGTCTGGACCCAGCTATGCTAACAGGCCATGATTTGTTACCCATGAACTATCCACACTTCAGAACCCATCAATAAACCATGGGTTCTCTTGATAGGTTGTTCATGTTTAACAAATCTTGCCTTGTTAATGCAGCTGAGTTCAGACAGCACAACAATCCACATTTCAATGACCCCTCACAGTTCAATGATGACCCACACTCAACCTGCTCTTGAATGTGGGTTATCTTGTTGTCTGAATACAGCCACTGAGTGCACTTGTGTCCATTCAAAGTAATGACCAAGTTTTGGCTATGGTGAATGTTTAAAATCAGGATGTCTAGATCAAAATGCCAACTACTGTTTCAGAAATTACAATCTTTTAATCAATCAATGCCAGGTCTGACATTGTAAACATGTATTTCATTATAAATCACAACATCATACAGCCTCTTTACCCTATAATAGGTACAAATGTAATTCAGGGGAAAATTCAGCAGAGAAGCAGCCTTGATCTGATGCCATTTGCATTACTTTTGAGTGGAAGACATCAAATACATTCAGCTTTTAAATAACATGTTCCTTTATTAATCTTTGGCTAAATAAACTAGATAATCAGGAAAACAAAACACCTAGTAGATTTACTTCTTGTTAATGCTGGAAGGTTAGAAATATTTTGAAACAGTTCCTTCACATAACTGTAGTATTAGTAACTATTGTATGCAGCCTTACAACTCTGCAACCATTTCAGCCAAATGAGAGCTCCACTAATTGTTTTAGCCTGTGCATTTGGAAGTAACAAATAGCTGGAAAAATAGAGACTAGAAACTGTTGCAACTGAGAATTTTTCCTATCACCATTTCTGTGCAGGCAGTTTTTATGTTTTTCAGAAAGACACAATCTTCAAAGAAGATTGGACTCTGGGAGGGAACACAAACTATTGATCATTGTCCTGTGGTTGATCATTTGATCCCAAAAGCTGCCTCCGGCTTGAAAAAGTTTTTATTTCCTCTCTTGTTGACTTATTGCTGGCCTTTGATTCTGTATATTATGATCAGTTATGGGCAAAGCAGCACTCTAACATTGACAGGCATCTTCTGATTCATATTAGCAGTTTGTGTCTGATGGATCTTGATGGTCAACTTACATAGATAAGTATTACGGGAGGTGTTTACCAATTGGCAGCTCAGTTTCTATGACAACAGAGTGATTGAAGAGCTCCGAGGCAATGCATATGGTCCCAAGGTAATCCTAAAAATAAATTTTCTTTAGAAATGTATGCGAGTGCTGTGGTTGAAGCGTGTAGTACAATGTTTCACATACAAGAAGAAGATGTCAGCATGAGTGTGCTTGGTTCATTTCCTAGGGTATCTCTAATCCTGCTGCCAAAGATGCAACGATATATTTGCTGTGACCAATGGCTTGCAGTAGAGCCACCTCAGCTCTGAGGCATCATGCAGTCCTAAGGATCTAAACTGCCCCATTCTCACTAAACTGCTTCAATCAAAACTATTTTGTGAGACCTGGAACTGGCTTTCTCCTGGGATGAAACTACTACTATTTCTGCTCAGCCAAATGGTGTGTGTGTGTGTGGGGGGGTATTATCTAGAAAAGTGCATGAGACATGTAATGCTCCAGATGCTGGACTGTAAGTCCTATCACCCCTCTCTATTGGTAATACTGGCTGGGCTATAACAGCATCTGAAAGGCTATACATTAAACACTAGTCTTATTTATACAATCAAATCTTAGAAAGAGCAACCCCAAATTGTAAAGCAGTTTCCTAAAATTGACGTATTTGCTTGGCAGTACCAAAACATACCTAATTATAAAGAAAGATCAATAGATAGATAGATACATAGAGAAATAGAAAGAGTACAGTCTTTTATTATTATTACACACACACATATATGTGTGTATATAGAGAGTATACTATAGTATGTGCAATCAATACATACATATATAATCAAATAGATGTATTTCCACACCACATAACATTGCTTGTAATACAGCTGATTTGCACCCATTCTAGAAACTTTTTAGAAAGTAATTAGATGCTCATATAATGGCTTTCTCCCTCATGGATTGTTTTTTAATCCATAGTTAAACAGAGGGAGGGCAAAGTAGAATGCAAATATTATGAGGCTATCACTGAATAAACAAACAAACAAATAAATGCTGATGATAATCCTTAATGGCTATATCTCTAGGACATCTAGACGAAAACATCCTGAGCACTCACGAGCAATGAAAAACTAGATATATGAGTGATATAGCAGGCATAACGTGTGTGTAACAGTGAAAGAGGGACAGAGAGTTTGGAGGGCTTCTACTCAGGGGTTTGGATCCAGGAACTGCTTGCCACAGATCAGAAGTCTCTCAGAAGGTGCTCCCTCCTAATATTTGCAGACTACCACACCCCTGCACAGCTTATCCCTTTCAACAGAGTCCCTCAGCTGTCTATATGACATCTGCAGGGTTGTGGAAGTTAGACATATGTTGGAAGGGAGAGGGAAGAAAATTCTGTTCCCACTAATCTGGTTGCTCATGGCTAAATCTGGATCCAACCCAGATAATATAGCTCCCTATTAATTAGGGATAATCTTGGTGAAGGAGTCACCAACTAAATATAAAATCTTTTGTATGGCTTTATTTGTGATACTTGCTGCTCATATGCATTTGGTAAAACATTTAATAACCCAGCACCTGCCATATAAATAAATCATATTGAGATTTCATTGAAATATTAGATGATATAAAACTGTGTTAAAGATGTATATAGATATTTCTGGGCTAGGGTGCTCTAATTATACTGTTACCATACTATATTCTACTTATTTTTCCCCACCTCACCCCCCAAAAATTCAGATCTGTCATTCAGATCTTTTGGGGTTATGGAAGGAAGCAAAGACTGAAGAGACAGAAAAAATGATTTGAGACTAATGAACCATATCTTGCGAAAGTGATATATTTATTTTGCGATTGTATAATTATGTTGTAAAAAGAAACAAAAAGGGGGAAAATAAGTACTGGAAAACCCGGAAGTAGAAAAAATGTATTTCAAGAAGACAACCATCTTAATAATATTTTCACAAATGATATACTCATATGTTTTATTGCAAAAATAAAAGCAAAAAGCAACAGTCCAACAACCCAGAAACTTCTCTGTGTTCTTTTAGGATTGGGAAAAAGATTGCCAGGCTGCCTCACAGTTTGTTTCATATCACACAACTGATTGCATATGGAAACCAGATTATCTTACTGCACAGGTGGAAAGGTGAGTCTAAAGGCATGTGGATGGAATTTTCTGAGAACAGAACAATCACATAAACATTTGCATCACCTACAACAGTTTGTGCTGATTAAGTGTGAACATTCAGTAGGTTGCCACCTTAGAAGAGGCCAACTTAGAAGAGGCTGCAGAATCAAATAACTGAAGTCACTTGGTTTACATCTCTTTGAAGACCCAAGGATAAAACTTCCTGCTAAGTGTAAATGCATTGCTTTGCTTTGAATGAAAGGCTGAGCAGGCTTTTGTAAAAGTTAAACCTTAAAATAAAAGAAGTGAAAATTATTTCAAGAGCCTGGGAACTTAAAAAAAAATCAGTGAGCCAAGAAAAGGCCTGATCTGTGTACATGAAGCAAGGGTGCACAATGAAAAATAAGTCTGAGGGCCGCTTCTCCATTTTTGATATTTCCACTACTGACCATATTTTAATACTATTTCAATTCAGATTTTTGATTTCCATTCAGTCTGTTCTCTCGTCACATCCACTCTCTGTCTCTGCTCCACAGAAACCCAGTTCCCGAATTTCCAGGTTCCCCATTTGCACCACTGTGTGTGATGCAAGAGGTGAGCGGTGGTTCAGCTGCCACCATGGTACGGAGGACAGCATCCATACTGGCTCTGGTTACATTGCAAACTGAAAATGTCCCAGAGCCAATGGAAAAACTACTGGAGGTAGACCTGGGATGGAGAATCCCTCTCTGGCCTGCACCCAGGGCTTATAAAGCAGCTTTGCCTATAACTTTGATGATTTCAGTAAGACTTGCATAATTGGCTACTGCGGACTTAGGCTGGAAGTGGGGCTCAAGGCTCAGGGGTCAATCTCAGGGGTCAGCGTGGCTTACCAAGGTGCCTTCAAGGTTCCATGCAGTGGGTACGGACTGCCATTTTTCTCAACCTTAAGCAACAATTGGGCTAGAAAGAGAATCAGTCAGCCAGTGAGCTGCCTCTCAATGGGCTTCTGGTTGCGTGTTATGCCAGAGCTGTGTTATCTGTAGCCAATGAATATTGTGGCCAATTTCAACACAGTTGAATGGGCTAATCTGTTTGTTTTGGTTTCTCATTTCCCAGTGGTATGCTCTGTTCATCCTGTTTCTATGGTATTTTCAGCTTATATTAAAATAAAGGAAAAATGCATAGAAATGTGTTCATATTATTATGTAAATTGCTGCAATACATTTTTTTCATGCTGTGTGGCCTACTATATATTTGTGCAAGCCATTTTCCCTAATATGAGACATTTTAAATATTATATTCACTTGTATATGCATTTTATATACATTTCCCTAATTTATGCATTTTGTGCACACGGAGTCCAAGGAATTCATCATAAAACTGAGAAAAATGTGAATTTTGAAGGATAACTGAATTTTGGTTAGCATGCAAGTTTGAAAGCACAGGGTTAGGCAATGCCCATGGAATGAACTGTTCCATTCTCCAGGTAACATCACGGCTGCAGGTGTTTTTCTATACAGTTAGTCCCTCAGTAACCCTCCCAGTATCAATCTTTCTCGCTGGGTATTTTCCTCTATACTAGCCCAGTACTTCCATGACACACCAGAACTCACACTCTTGTCTCTTTTCCTCCCACCACCTTTGCAATTCCGCACACCTACGCATCATCTACTCCACTGATCTCTTTTTCTTTACCCATAGATTTTGCTGCTCTGCCATCTCTCTCCTTTCATCTCTTTCTGTGCTCACATGGCTCTTTCACACACACTCTGTTATGCACCTTTGCCCCACTTTTTCTGCATTATCACAGGCCTCTCTCTGTGCCCCCAGCTGGCATCCTTTCCTCCTCTTTTCTAAGGCAGCAGATCTCTCTGCACCCCCATCTCAGAAGCCCCAGTGCAACTATAGCTCAAGAACAGCCACCCCTTTTAAACCTGAAAAGTCATTTTGGAAAGTGCAATTTAAAAAAAGTAGCTGTGGTGGTACCAAAATTGCCAACATCTTTTTGCCTAACACTCTTACTGTCAATGACCAATTTTAAGAAGAGGCATTCCAACTTTTTAAAATGGGAGCTGAAGTCAGAAATAATTGGTGGCCAGAGGAAGGACTGGGTCCATGAGAAGCGGGTATGGCCATTCAAGGAACCCTGCAGAGCTGGTTGGTTCTAAGGTCCAGTAACCTTAATCAAGTGAAAAACATATACACTGCCTAGTGATGGCCAGGTTCCCCCTTAACACATTTAGGATTGCTGGGTCAGTAGCATGTACAAGATTTTAGGAAGGGAGCTTTAGTTAAGTATGTGGATCCTTGACCATGTGTTTTGCTTGCTAGTCTATGATACATCTATTCACTTGGAGGTAAGTTCCATCCAACTCATTTACTAGAGCCTCTTGACGTTACTATTGATGTGCCGACTTAGAACAGCAGGTGCATACAGAGAGCATCTAGCTTTGGTGCACAACATGACGTTTCCCATTTATTCCTCACTTCAAAAGTTAAATGTCTTCCTTCCTTCCACCTCCCTCCCTTTTTACTTTTATGCAATTTTAGCTGTGAGAATACAAAACAGGAAACAAAATGAAATGTTTGTATGTGAATATTCTTTGTGCTCCCAGCACAATGCCTGTAAATCCACCTGCTGGAAGTTGGGTGGCTTATAGAAAGAGATTTCATGGTAATTTGGAAAAATGCTAAAGGCAGAGAGGAGTCTTTTTATGCCCCCAAGCTTACCAACACTGGTTTGTCTAGCCCATTACATGCCAAAACATTTGATTGATGTACTCGCTTCAGTAACGGGCAATTTTAATTCCTATATTTAAATAGCTCTGGCTTCTCTTCTCTTCTAATTCATTGTATGGGGCAAATCAGAGTGTAGGCTTGGCCTACATTGTGTTGACCTAGACACCAGAGTGTGCCTTTGTTATGCATTGTGTGGGAGGCAAGCCAACATTTCAAAACTGTCTAACTTACGGAGGACACTCTTCTTTTCTTAATCATAGAGATCCATCCACTTGATAAGGAGCTCTTTATTGCAAGGGACGTAGCCTTCTATATACTTGGAGAAGCTAAAAATGATTTTAAAAACTTCCTAGGTAGCATTTACATTTGGAATGTGTGAATTTATTATAGATTACTATTGTATCAAAACAATGAAGTCCATTTTTTGGTTAGTAGTGGTAGATGCAGACCTTCTTTAGTACTTTTGACCTCCTTGTTGTCATTGGAACCAAAAATCACCAGGCAAGAGGTTCAAAAATTGGTGGAAGATTCTGAAGCCATGGTGTTCTATGAAATATTACCTTTATTTGGTCATTATTTTCTTCACACAATTAAAAGTGCATGGAGGGACAGTGGTCCTGTGCGTGCTGGCATGACTGCTATGCCCCCTGTTGCTCTCACCCCACATGTTGTGGGCCTGGCCACATGGGATAAGTCTTTTGAATACGTTCCCCCCACAACTGGTCACCAGTAACTACCATTAACTACCGCAATTTCTAATCATAGGGAGATGATACCACTATATGTACTCATTGGACAGAATCAAACTCAAATAGGGCTTACAATGGTCAAGAAGTGTTTCTCGGAAAAAAAATAAAGCCATGCACTTCGGCTCCGTAAAAATAGATAGACTGGGAAGGTATGCTTGAAAGATGACCCTTTGTTGTTGCTCTGCAAACCCAGAAGCAACCTTCATTGGGAAATATCAAGAGGAAAGAAATGCTGGATCACAACAGGAACAAAATCTTATATTCCATATATGAAAAAAACAAGAGACTAGGCTAAGGATTTGCAAGAAATCCATTTCGTATCTTTTAAAACTAGAATGTACCCAGTTTTGTGCCACCCGAAACTCAGTGTGGGCCTGAAGACAATCTGCAGTTGTGGTCCATACTCTATGTGATGCTATTCCCAGAACAATAACAGCTGCAAAAGAGTATTCAAAAACATTAATAAGGTAAAAGATATTCTTTTCGGTGTCAGGTCAAACCTTTTCATTTAAGTGTTATTTTAAAAGTTAGTATTTTAATAATTTTAATCCGTCGATCTTGACTTAATTTATTTTTATTGGTTGTATATTGCTTTATATTTGTATCAATTATTATTCATTTTGGATTTTAATGTTGCAAGCTGTCCTGAGATGCCATGCATAGAGGATGGCATATAAGAGTTTTAAACAAACAAACAAAATGGGCTGCTTTCCAGTCCACACTTTAAACAATATTTAAGATATTGCCCAGTCATATATAATAGCAACAACCATGGTAGAGTGGCTGCTGCTGCATCTTCTTCACCTCAGAGATTTTTCTCTGTTTCCGTCCATTGTTTGCTCTTTGGTGTGGGATGTGTGTGTGACATGTTGCTCTCTGTATGTGTGAATGTCTACACATGTATATATCTCGCCAAATGACCAGTTGGCATATAAGTGAGAGAAAGAAGTGCCTTATAGGTGTTTGTGTAATGCTGCTTTTGCTGAGGACACCAAAAGTGCAGGCCTCCATATTGGGAGCTTGCATGCCTCTATGCCTGAGAAGGAACATCTGTTCAAACCCATGCCATATCTTCAGTGTGCAAAAAGGCCCTGCGTTTTTCTGTTGCTGAATGCATCACAGTGGTAGTTTTTCAAGGGCGTCACAAAGAGTTCTGTCCATTGACATGGTTTATTATCCCTTAAGAAGCCATTTCTATTTTTTTCCCCATGCTGGAGATGTGTCTTAGGAATTAGACTGTAAAGTAGACTCTGGTTGTGACTGATAGCAGGGGACCCAAGTGAAGCCTTAGGAAACACTTAACACAGCCACAGGACAGCATAATTTTTATTCTTTGAAAAGTTCCCCTCCTGTTTGCTCTACATAGAAAGGAATCTTTTCACCTAAGCTTTGCTTTGCATTAGTAACAATTCCACCCACCACTGGGGTTTTCTCGACTCGCCCCCCCCCCCCACCATTTTCTGTTGTGATCTTCTGGAGCTGAGTTGTGAATCAAGTGTATCTTTCTTTTGACCTACTTCGTATTTCAACTTTGTCTCTAATAGGAAAGCAGAGCTGTTTTTAAAGGTCGGTTGTCATTAATGCAAATGCAGCTGGAAGGCAGTTTTCTTCCATTAGTGCTTTACTTCAGAAAAAGGCTGTCTTCCTCCCCCATCTTAATCTTAATGTGATTCAAAGGCACCAAGAGACTGGTGCATATAAAATGCCTAACAATGGACTAGAATTGCTGGTCTTCTGTATCATTCTAGAAGACTGTTGCACTGCTTTTAAGCCTGCTGGAGTTATTTATATTACTATTATTTTAATGTTACCTTTTATGATGCTAAACATAAGTGAGGATTCATGTGAGATTTTTACTTTATCATCATCCTGCTGTTTACAGAGAAGTATACTGTGATTCTAAAAGCAGCTTCAGACCACATTTGTCAAGGGTACCTCTACCTGTATACTTAGGTTGGCCATGAACCATCCTCTTTTTCAGAGTGAAGTGCTCCATTTGAATGGCTTTTAGAGGGCAGTTGTCTGTCTGAAGGCATCTTTTATTTGAAACAATACCGAGTTGAAGTCCAGATTTGAAGATAAGGACCCATAAATGGGAATGGGGAAGGACCTTGACATCTGCCAGTAGTTATCACTTGGACAGCAGGCCAAACATGCAAGTAGATTATTACCTGGTTGTACTTCTCACTCTGGTGAGATGCACTGCATTTCTATTTGAATTACAGTAATTACTTCTAAATGCATAATTATAATTTTTCATATAAATAATTAGTTACTGTAATGAGCATCGCATCAACTATGTATTGATTTATTCAACTATGATTAGTGATCTTCTGCAATTATTTGAAATACCAATCCATAAAATGTATATGGAGATTTTGTTAGGACTGGACCACTAATGTAATAGACTGGAAACCCTTTCTCCCTTCCCTTCCCTTCCCTTCCCTTCCCTTCCCCTTTGCAAAGAACTCACAGTAAGAATACAATGCCATTTTACCATGCTTCCAATTCCTTCTGAGTTATGGGCTTAGCGGTATTTCACAGTTCAGATGTTACCATTTTAATATATATGTTAGAAGCTGACCTGGCAGTTTTATTTGGCACATTTATCCCCACAATTAATGTGTCTGCAAACACACAAATATGCACCCACACACAAACATAGCGGACTTGTTGTTGTTATGTGGATACCTTAAATAATATACAATTGTTTATTTTTAGTATCCCTGTGGCACACAACACTGTCATGTAAATATTTAAAATAGTTTGTCACAAATATGCAAAAACCTAACCAATGGGGCAATGAACACTTCTAAGTACATAAATTAGAAGTTATTGAGTTCATGATACATGGTTAAAATGTTAGTATATGTGGTGACTGCTGGTTTTGGTTAGGAAAAACAAATACTTGTTTATAATTATAAACAAGTAATTTTAATTACAATTGTAAGTACTGGTTTATACTTACAGTATGAAGTAGAAAAAAATTCATTTAGAAATAGAAATTTCTAAATAATTATTTAGAAAATAATACAATGGCTATATCCATAGTGATGAGAACTGCTGACCTGGGTATCTGGACCATTTACTGTCCATATAGATGTTAGAATTGTGGGCAGGTGTCAGCAGTACATTTTAGGTGAAGGATAGCAAACTGCATCAAATCTAAATAGATACAGAAACAAATTAATCTGAAACTTGTTTTCCAATACTAACTATGATTAAGGGCATAAACCTATGTATGGCTCGGTGAGAGAGGCTCAGAGTTGCAGGATTTAGTTCTGTCTAAACATGTATAGGATACAATCTAATTCACTAAGATTTACTGAAAGTTCCAAAAGAAAGTTCAAATCAAAGAGCTGAAGCTCAAATATGGAAGAAGGCTGAGCCAAGCATTGTAAGAGTTGTCTGGCTGCTACTGCAAACAGCAGCCTTGACTGTCTTTCTTTATAACTTCTAGTAAGTGAAATGCATTAAATGACATCATGACATTAGTGTTATTTCCCCTTTCTCCAGTTAAAAGGCTCAGACATCTTGGCTTATTTATTAGATGCTACAAGAGAGATGGGAGAAAGCAATATGGAACTGCTCTTTTCCATGTCATTCACATATTATCTTTACAGATCTGAGTGTTCTCAGAGATTTTGCCCAAACATTGAATTTTCCCAGGCTACTATCAGGTATGAACTTACATGGCATCATTCCAAAAACACTAAGGTTGCTTTGCACAATGAGGTGCTTGTTAATTAGATGTAGATTTGACTGAAAATATCCAGGGTCTTATCTAGGTAGCATTTTGTAGAAGTATATCGAACCCCTTAAAACAAAAAAGTGAATTTATATTAGCTCAAAGGATTGCTAGAAATGCAAAGAATAAATAATCAGTAGTATTAGGGTTGTTCTAATTTTGCATCTTGAGCCAATCCTTACAGCTACTTTTTAAGCAACAAATAAGTGCTTCTCAAGGTTAGTGGCTACGCACTGTAGCTGGTTAATTAAGCCATCATGCACAAAGAATGCTGCAGTAAGCATTCAATTAGAGTGCCTCTTGACAGAGCTCCCCTCTCTGCTCTCGATTTACTCCGCGTGCCTCCTTATTATAGCGGAGAAAATAACAGGGAAAATAACGTGTGAAAACCACATCAGGAATGACAGTCTCCTCCGAGTGCGGCACGGTTTGGCATTTATTTCCTTTGTTTAAAAGAACAACTGGAAACATCCCACGCAATTCCCCCTCTAGCAGCCCACTCCGTTTACCTTTTCAGCTTCTTTGGAGATTATAGGCAAAGTTTCAGTCATGCTGCATGTGAGCTCTCTTTCTGGTAGTGAAATGTTTGACAGGCAGAGAAAGACACCCTGTATGGAGGGCTTGCCATCATTGCTGCTAATCTTCCAGTGCCTGGTATTAAATATTTACTGTGCATAGGCGTATTCAAAACACTTCCAAACAGGTATACTGTAATTACCATGTACTTGTTAAGAAATGTGCTGCGCCTAATAATGAACTATCAAATGTCCGTTGCTTGATTAAAAAAAAAAAAACCTTCATTTGGAGAAGGTGAGTTTTGAACTAATTATTTTATAAAGAACACACATGCATGCAAACATATATATTGTTTTTCACCCAAATAAGCATAGTGAATACCTCAGGTTTCAGGCACTATCTCATCCAAGTATGAACCGAATGCACAATCATATTCAATTTCTAAAATTAGACTATGCTAAGATCCTTCAAACTACTATATTTTTGAAAATTGCTGTTTGCGGGGATTTTACACGAACATTTGTAAAACAAAAAATAAGTGCAATGACCATTTTAATATTTCCACTTTTAAAAGGCTGTGTCTGACCACAAAATGGTTTCAGATATTCTCTTTACCTTGCCACACTGTGACATTGTATGCATCACAGTAGCAATAGAATCAGCGCTTTCCCTCCATCCTTTGCATGCTCTTCAGAATGCATCTTAGTTTTAATAAGATTTCCATGTCTGCTTCCCTATCTGCTTATAAACACTTTCATATCAATTTTCAGTTAATTGCCAGTACTCATTGGTTGAGAACAGCTAAAAGAGCAATGTCATGTGGAGGTGGAAAAAGACACGAAGCTGCAGGATAGAGAATGAGACAAAAGAATAGTGGGTTGGAAGCAATGCAAGCTGAGGTGCAGCAAAACTCAATGAGTGCTGCAATTAATATACAGAACTTGCTCATTTCAGCAACTGCCATTATGCCCTCAGTATCATAATGCCTTTATGTTTTTAATATTGTTCGTTTCAGTAAAGTGGGATTTCATAGCTTCATACATTTAAGGAACATTGATCAAATAGTATGCTTTATTTTTTAATCATTCTGTGAGGCCCCAAGCAATTTGCTTCAAATTAGGGATGTGTGGATCCGCAAAACTCAAGATCCTCAAAGTTCTCTGAATTGCATCTTAAAGGCCCTTCCCACTTAACTCCATATCAGAGATTTGTTTCTTTTATTTTCCCCTTTTGAATAAAAAATATACTTGTACTCGTGCACATTTTTCAAAATGTGTACATCAGTCTTTGAAATGTATGTTTTTTTCTTACAGTCATTAAATGGAGTTTATGTGCATTTTTCAAAAGTATACATATTTGTGTGATATTTTAGAATGCACCCTTGTTATCATGCACATTATTTTTGTTTTGCAAGGCAAACTGCAAACTCAGAAATGTATGGGCTTCAAGTGTAGATTGCTTCCAGGTCCATGTTGCATTGAGAAGGTGGGAAGTGCATAAATCCTGGTCTAAAATGAGCTGTAATGAATTTCCTATGCAGCCCTAATCCATGGAAGTAATATTCTGAGAAGTTTATTTTGGGGTAAAAGTTTATTTTGGTTCAGGGGCAGAGCAAATATGTTGCATAGATACTATTCTGGCTTCAGTCCTCTTCAGTGCCTCTTAATTACTCTTAGAATACCTGCAAGCATGGCATGAAATGCAGCTTAATGACACAAAACGTTCAATAATTTATTATCTTTTTCTGACATTATTATTGGTGTCGATTGATGGATCAATGATAAGCTACCTTTCAGGGTTACTTCTTACAACCCAGCTTACAACATATGAATAACACACACAAACTCATCAAAAAAATTACACTGGCAGCAAAGCAAAGATCAGCAGAATGAAAGATAATAATAAAATAATAATTATAATTGTCATTTTAATTATTATAAAATAAATTTAGCAGACATTCCTAAGGATAAAATTCTAATGATGTGGGGTTATTACAGAAATAGCCTTGGCATTTATATTTGGCAATCCAACACTTCTTGATGGTGGACATTTATTTATTTATTTTTCAATTTATATCCTGCCTTTTTCCTACAAAGGGCTCAAGGCAGCTTACATCATTCTCCTCCTCCATCTTATCCCCACAACAACAACCCTGTGAGGTAGGTTGGGCTGAGAGTCTGTGACTGGCCCAAAGTCACCCAGTTGGCTCCATGGCTGAGCGGGGACTAGAACCCAGATTGTCTGAGTCCTATATGAGGCTCACAGAAGCCCATGTTGGGGTCCAGCAGGCTTACAGATGTGCAGGCAGTCTTCAAGATAACTGGCTCCCAAGCTCCCAGATTAATGATCCAACCTGGACCCAGAAATTTACCAGCAAGCAAAGCAGCTGAAACTTCACAGTGCATGAGCCACTAACTTCTTCTCCGATTGAAACTACTGAACCATCTTCCCAGGCAATCCTGGGTAGAATGTGTGCTTTATAGCAGACTTGTCTGTACATAAATAAGACATGTATGGCTGTGGTGAGAGCTGCTTCCTCTATGGAAGGCCACAGCTAAGGAGACAGCCACCTGCCACCCAGGAACAGTGCTGGGTCCACAGCATCCATTCAGAAAGGAGCCTGAAGATGATAGGAGCGTAGGCTTTTGCGGGAGGCTCCCTGTCCTCTTCCATCCGGTATTATCATGAGTTACTCTTTGCTTGTTTTAAAGAGCTCAGGGAACCAAGATTTAGGGTGGATGCCAGAAGGTACTTCCTGATGGTTAGGACCCCGAGGGTGTGGAATGGGCTTCCACGGGAGGCCATTGAGGCCCCATTGGTGAAGGTGTCCAAGGATAGGCTGGACATGCACATGGTGGGCATGTCATGAGTGGAGCCGGCTGGAGCCAGGGTCAGACTAGATGGCCCGGGAGATCCCTTCCGACTCACTCTGTTTCTATGTTTCTAAACCACAAGTCATAAGTTACCAGAAAACATAGGCACATGATATTAAATATGGATTGGCAACACAGGTTAGTATATGAAAGACAGAATATAAAAACAGTGATTGGGACAGAACTGTTACATGCTATACATTTGGCATTATAAGTTATATAATACATCAGTGTTGATGGTGTCCCCTAAACTATTTATCTTTGACTTCAGCACGCAAACTGGCATCACTAACATGATGCGGTTTAACTGTTCTTCCTTGTGACCTCCAAATACATTGCTAATCTCCAAGTATCTCCCCCTGCTTTCTCCCTCTTAAGGAGGAGGAGTGTCACTTTGGAATCACTTCCCTGAAAACCCATAGATATGCCCGCTAGCACCATTGCTAGTGCTATATAAATGTTAAGCAGTACATGTAGTACTGTGGAACCATATCAGTCAATGGCTTCTGTCCACTGCTATCTTGTATACATTTCACACCCAAGGGGAAAATCAAAATGACACCCTTCTCTGGAGACAGTTCATTAAAAAAGAGAGAGAGACACACACACTGAAAAACTCTTCTCCCCTAGAGTCAGCTGTCTGAATCTGCCTATTCGCTTTGTGCTAAGTCCAGTCCAGCTTTTGTCTATTAATTTGCTTGCAATATCTCCTTTATCTGAAAAAAGAAAGTTTTCATATTTCACTTCAGACATAATCCATTAACCCGAGAAGCTCAGCAGGCTCCTTTGCTGTAGTGACAATAGCCAAGTTGATGGGGCAGGGTTGATCTCTGGTTTTGACCTCACCCGGACCCTTTGCCTTCCAAATCCCCATCTGATTGCCTTCTCCTTACTGGGTTTTCTCACTGAAATGTTTCAGGAACAGGATGTGACATCCTGGTTGCTGTTGTTGCGCTAAATAAATGCACCCGCAGCAGCTGCATGATGCCATAACAAGTATAATGATTACATCAGACAGCTTAGAGGGCTCACCTATTGTGAAATGTGCTCCAGTAAAAGAGAAGAGGCAATCCAAAGAAAAACGGTGCTCAACAACCATATTTGCAGGAGAAAATATGTGATCATAAAATTATTCCCAATCACTGATGGTTCATATTGAGTTACAGTTCAAAATACCTCTGGTGAAATCCATTACTTGACCCTGCATATAGTAGACCTGGTACAACAACATCAGCAATAACAAATATGTGGATGATTGTTGTTAGTTAGTTAGTTAGTTCAGCTTCTATACCATCCAATAGCCAAGGCTCTCTGGGCTACTTAGCATCAACGTCATGATACATAAGCTAAGCGATTGCATTCAACCCACATATTAGTGTTGCAGATGGAATTGTTAACTCATCCAAGAAAACTTAACCAGCTGTAATATGCATTCTTAGTTCTGTCATTTGAAAGCTTAATAGTGCATCCTTGAGACACTCTAACATTCACTTTTTTCATTGTAATATAAATAAAAGGGAACAGTTTTAGTCCATTCATCCTTAAAGTCTTTCCCGTAAGAAACTCCGAATAAATAGGTTTTATAATAACCAAAGAAGAAAGCTCATTTTCCCCTTCCCTCCAACTGTGTTCCATTTGTCTTTGAAGTTTGCTCTCTGCCTTTAATTACCTTTGATGGAGTGGTAAGAGTCTTTCCCCAGAACACTTTATATACATAGGCTGATATATCATAAATGAGAAATCTTCTGCTCGAAGCAGCACTTTAAACTGTAAGGACACATCACATTGACATACACTCAATAATAACATTTCACAGCTTTTAACTAAGCTGGTAAGAGCTTTTCCACCCTAGAGAGAGATGCCCCTTTCTGCTCATGTACTTTTTTTTGCAGATAGACTGATGTCTTTATTTAGAAAGTTAGAAAGAATTGCTGGGAGTCATCAGTGGTTTCAAGAACTAGCCGTCGAAAGAGGGATAAAGCCTATTCAGAAGATGGATGACAGCATCTCATTTGGGAATTATACAGAACAATCCTTCCCGGTATAAAAATACCTACTGCAATACAGAGAGGTAGCCACATTACCCCAAAGACCATCACTCCTTTTTGTTTAAAGTAAAATAAACTGAAAATATAAGGCCAGGCAGCAATTCTCTTTGAGACAAATTGAGATTTCATTTCATTTTGTTATTCTTTTTAAATAAAGCACAGATAGAAAGGAAGACAGCTACGCCTACTAAAGGATTATCATTTTTCACACAAAGTCTCAAAAGAGCACTACATGTGTATTAGCTGAAAAAGTACTGCTCATACAATGACAATTAGAAGCATGTTTGCCAATAGATCATCTTGTGCAAGGCTACTGAAATGCAGAGAGCATGAATATGTTCATTGTCGTCACATACACACTATTCCAGTTAACTGTCTGAAATGATTGAAAGTCTAGTTGTAACAATATGCTTATAATCTAGAGATTTCATTGCCTCACAATGAAGCATTCGTTGGATCTATTATCGTTACCGAGCAGAGATATTAGCATACTCATCTCAATGCTGTTAGTATTGCACTGGCAGTTAAGTGCGGCAATTTAAATACCTAGCAAGGGAAGTAACTTGTATAATACCATAACTTTTAGTATGAACTAATAGTGCAACCAGGTAATTTGTCACAACATTGGAACAACCCATATGGTAGAGAGTTGTGTGAAAAATTTGTTTCAACTTGAGGTTTTTACCCAGTTCACAGCTCCCAATGAGCACAATCTGCAGTCAAAATTCCTATACTTCTGACTTTGTGATATGGCATTGTACAACCCAGAATATGTGACAAAAATGTACATTTGAAAAGTGCACATGGAATACATACTTTCTGAAATATGTGCACACACTAAAATTCAATCCTGTGGGAGAAATAAGTGAGCATTTCAAAATTTGCATAATTGGGAGAATGGGCAAGGAAATAAGCATGAATATTTGAGCAAAAAATAAATATAGGCTCTGATACTGACACAAGACAGAAAGTGCTCCAAGATGGACTTCGACTAAACTTGCCAATCTTGAGCTTTACTGATTTACCTATTCCTGCAACCAACTAACAACACACAGAGGTTATGTGGAGTTTCGCAATAACAGATAGAATGCAAAGGGAGAAATCCCACATGCCTCTCTTGAAGGCATTTTGGCCAGCTGATAATTCAATTCCTAAGGTAACTTTTGATCATTACTTTGCTAGTTTCCTATATTGTTGTGAGTAGTTATTACAGGATTTGCAAATGAAAGGCAGGCAAGATAGCAATATCAAAATATCCTTATTTGTCACGAATGAGATTATATCATTTTGTATGTTGTTTTCTGAACCTCTGCATCTTCATAGCTATTTATATTTCCACAACTGGGATGCCCCATGACTGCTTCTTTCACAGAGGAAGCAATGAGAGCATCTCAGCATCTGTTACTGAGTGCTATAAAAATCCCGACCCTGGATGTTGCTTGACATCCCTGTCAACCTGTAGAGACTGATGGAGAAATCCAGTCAGCTTAGTTGAATCAGGAAGATCACAATTCAGTTTTGCATTTATGTGGTGGACTGGGATATTAGAAGTAATGGACATTTCTTTTTCTAAAAAGGTGCATCATCTGTTATAAGGCAAGATTTGCAATCTTCTTGCAATTTTCCAGTAATTTTCTTCCTAGGGAAAGGTAAGGAAGGAAAGTTTTCTTCAGTGACTACTAGCATGGCACAGAGCATTTCCTACAATTAGATTGGATGTCACAGCTCAGTCTTCGAGTACATAAAATAACTTGTGTCACCTTTCACCACAAGAGACATAAACCCCAGATAACAATGATCAAGGATTTGAAAAATCGTGCTAAATTCATATGGTAATGAACAGCTGCGCTGTATTGGTGACTCACTTATGAAGTAGGATACAGTACTCATTGTGCTTTCTAGATTTCAGGATATTCTAAATGAGATTAAATCATATTGTATGGTGATGTTCTGAATAGTCATAAGCTGTTCCATCGTATAGAAACCTCTGTCTTCCACAATAGGTTCATGACAATTTCATGATGATTTGAGGTTTAATGCTATTCACAAATACCAACTAAACATTCACTTCGTCTAGTACTACGATTCCCCCACCACCAATGCCTGATTCACTTGCTCAGCTAGCACAAATTGAGCCATCTGCTATGGGAATTCTCTTTGGAATTGTTTGATTCCTTTGCCCCTCTGCAGATAAGATTTCTTTGAGTGAGCCCTGAGAATTTGGGAACTCTTTTTTCTCATCTATATCTAACTGATTGAGATGCTCAGCCACTGTCTCTGGAGGATAACACTTTTGTATAATGTGGGAGGATTCCCTCCCAATCAATTTTGTTTCTGGGTTTGTATCTCAGGGCACTAGATAAATTCAGTGCAGAGAAAACACTGATAAGGGCTTCAGAACAGAAAGGAACACAATGCACTTCATTTACAGGGTTTATGGAAAGATGCAGGGCAGAAAATATTAAAAGATCCAGATGCCTTTCTCTTAAGGAATAGAAGAAGCACAAAAGACAGTGAAAAATAAAGAGCTTTCTAAATATTCTGGGATGTTATTTTCTTCCTTGCATGCATCTCTCTTTACATATCTGTGTCTGTACCTGTATCATTTGTATCTGTATCATCTCCAATCCATCCATCCATCCATCCATCCCACCCTCCATATCTATGCATTCTACCTCGCCTGTGTCTATAACCTGAGATGAGCTTGTGGCTTTTGAATCTGTACATTCCTGGATAAGTGTAGTTCCCTTTTATGTGGTGAGTTAAAAAACAACAACACAAAAACCTCTTCTAACAGAGACAGAAAATGGTTTTGAATACAGGGTTTGCATTCATTCACTTCATTTCTAATTGTCAAATTCCTTCAGCAAGTAAGCAGCCCAAGACTTCTCCCTCCTCTGGCCTTCCATATTGCTAAAGAAGCACAGGGCAAATCCACAGGTCCTTGTGACAGCACCGTAGGGACCTCTTGTGTCTTTGGTGCTTGCTTTCTGTAGATTTTTTGATGTAGCTAATTTTCATGGTTCTGCTCATTTGTTAAGAAGGCCATGGGGGAACATTCACAACCTGTCCATTCCACAGGAAGGGTTGATGGCTGGAGCGATCAGCTCAGCTTGGCAAAGGCCAAGTCCAGCAGCAGGAATTATGCTTAATTTGAGCCTGTGACTCCTGGATATGGAGATCCTGGAGAGGCACACAGCATCCTTCTGACCTCAGAGGTTCTGATTCAGAGCAGGATCTGCATGGAAGAATAATTGGACTACCTTTAGGACATCCTTTTTCATGAACTGAAGACATGAAAGAAAAATAATCAGATTCACTGGTCAACTGCAAAAACAGGACTTTCTATTTTGTGAAGCATTCCTAGCAGTGCTTCTTTATTACTCTAAATCCCAATAACTTTATTAAAAAAAACCCCGACTTTTATTTAACATGCTTCTTCATCAGGCCATACATCTTGTTTCCAATTTCCTTACTCTTTTCAGTTCAAATTGTTTTTATATATCTTTTGGGGAATTATATTTTTAATTGTGGTTGTACAATGAATATTTGATGATCTACATTCATAGGGTAGTCATGAAAAAAATTATAATCCTAAATAAGATGTTGAATAATAATTAAAACTACTGAAGACTTGATTAAGGGTGTTAGGGGATTAGAAATGGGAATTAAAGATGGCCGAGAGCCCTGGGGTAAATTCAAGGACTTCAAACACCTTTAAAAAAATCATGGTTTTTAAAAAGATTAAGAAAATTATTGGACTAGAGATTTCCCTCTAGGAAACAATCTGTGAAAAAGATGTAACAAATGTCAGAGTGCAGTTTCCCAAATCTATGAATGGGAAGTTCAATCTACAACTGAATTAAGTATAGACACTTATTTTTACAAGGGATGATGACAGATGCTGAAATCTAAATATCCCATTGTGTGCTGGGTTGTTTCAGTCTCCAAAATGAAGAAGGAATAATGCAAATATATTTTGAATTAGAAACAACTGTCTCTGATATCTGATATCTATGGAAACTTACTTTCTCCCCAATCTTTGGAATATTTTTCAAGCAATAAAAGACAATGTCATTGTTTTCTTTTACAATAGTTTCTTAAATACAGACTGGACAATAGGAATTATTTTCACTAGATACTGTATTCTCCAACACATGATTTATTTTTTGAAATTTGACATTTTTCAAGTACTGCATATCTTCTAGAGAGCAAGCTGTATGGAATGCTAACTTCAATGTACTGTGTGTTTTAATATATTTTTATATGCATACAGAATGCTTATACTGCTATGCTACAGGAGAGTTTTTGCATTCAATTTCTTACATGAACCATAATATTGAATGTAATGGCTCATCGATAGTTTCCATTTCACTTCTGAAAGGGGGAATGACTGCCAAGGGGATGCATAACTATCCCTTTAGCCCCACCCCGTTGTCTCCTTCCAGCTTCTGGTGTGTTGGCATTAACATCCTCTCAAATGGATTCGTGTAGAATTATTATTACAGTGCATTTCTATCCCACCTTTTTCCTTTGTGAGAAACCCAAGCAGACTTTCATAGTTCCCATTTTTCCTTACAGCAACATCCTTATGAGGTAGGTTAGGCTAAGAGTAAGTGACTGGCCCAAAGTTACCTGGTGACCTACATGGTCAACTGGGAACTAGAACCTAGATCTCCTGGGGCCCCAATCCAACACTCTAGCCATCATACAACACTGGTTCTTAACTCCCAGTGCAATGTAGAAACCTGAAGAACCAGGCATTGCTTTAAATGTGATTGGAAGTCATCATTTTCATTTTTACTCTAGAGTAGGCATGAAGGCAAGGAACTCTTAAGTGCTGGACTGGGTCCTTGCCTCTATTAGAGATAGAGGCAAGGACCATCCTGGGACTCAAGGTGAAGGACAATATAGAAAAGTTTTTTAATACATAATAAACAAATGAATTAGAGATTAAAGATGAAAAGATGGCATAGGTATTATACATACATTTAAAGAAATGTTTGGACCTAAATTGTGTGTGGAGGCTGCATAATTAGAAAAGCCCTCTTTGTTGTTGAGGCTAGGCTAAAGACCCAAGATGCTCCGGATATTTAATGTTATTCTATGTTGTCTATCTTCTTTGTAAGCAGCCCCAAGGCTTTCTGCAATGGGGGTGGCATAAAAATGCTATAAATAAAAAAATAAAAAAATAAGAGAGCTGGGACCAACGACCGGGCCACCTAGTCCATTTGCATCCATGTGTATGCCTACATGCAGATTACCAACCGCTGAGGACATGTGTGTTGTAAATAGCTACTTTCCATCAGTGTAAATTATAAAAAAAAACTATTTATCATAATCATCTTTTATTTTGAACTTTAACTGTAGAGTATTCATAAGCTAGATATTTAGTATGCACAGTTACACTAATTACAGTTTTACTTTCGTATACACCAGCAGTCATATGTGTGACAATAGCAGGGGTATTTTATTTCTTGAAAAGAAATAAAAGCTATTTCTAGAAAAACTATGCTCGCTCGCTCGCTCGCTCGCTCTCTCTCTGTCTCTCTCTCTCTCTCTCTCTCTCTCTCTCTCTCTCACATGCACATGCGCGTGCATCTGTCTGTCTGTAGGTCTCCCTGAATATCCCTATCTATGGCTGTTTCTACTGATAATGAAACCTTAGCAGAAGCATTTCAACCTTTTCAAATAATAAACAAACATGTAAAAACTGGGAAAGCACCAAACCAGCCATTAGAGAAAAAGGGGTAAGAAAACATGCCATGACCATTTGAGTAAGCCCAGCAGGCCAAATTGGGAAGGGGAGGATTTAGCTCATGGGCCTGAGAGAAATTTCCATGCACTAGGGAGGTATATTGATTCCAGGATATCAACTGCCTGCTTGAACTGCAAGTGCAGTGAATGGAGGGCCCAAGGAGGTGGGTTCAAGTGGAAATTATAGGCACACTGCATGGAAGTAGCTACACAGTTGTTGCCTCTGTGTGACTCAACTTCTCACATGTAGATTTTCTAATGATAAGAGCCAAAGGAGATCAAAGAAACCATGCTGAACACATGTGTGCATTAGCAGGTGAATCAGGTTCTATATATTGAAGAGTAGTTTCATGGTCACTGTAATCAGCAATTAACTATATGATTCTAGCCAATGAATGAATGAATGACTTTGTTAAATTGCACATGAATCTAAAGATTTCGAGAGCAAAACTCTTCTTCAGTGTTGGCCCCTTTTTGACACTTACCATGTTACTGCCACTTCTGTAATGATTCTTAGGGCTATATTTGAAATTCCTGGTAAAGGCAGCCAGGATTGTTTCACAACAGTGTTGTAGGCAACTGTGCTCAATTCCAGAAAAAAGGATGCAGAACTTTTGTGCTTCAAGAGTAACCTTCAGTTGGGAAGAGAAAACCTTTGCATTGCTAGGCTGGCACTGAGAAGAGAATGTCTCTTTAAGTAGCACCAGAGACCTCTATTAAGCCAAGATTTCTTTTTAAAACCCTTTGTACATTATGTATGCATTATTTCTTCTCATTCTACACAGAAACACATGTGTATTTGCCTATATTAGTTTTGTAATTACTTGTTTTTTTTTCCTGCGCCACATCAACTCAGGCATGGTTATTCTTGTAATGCCTAATATGCAGAAAAATAGATTCTCATTGTGGACCATTTAAATCAATTGATAATAGTTGCATAAAGCAATTATCACAACATTATTATCTCAGAGAAATTCCAACAGCTCCTATCTAACCAGATGACTTATTTTGGCTCAGATAAAAATAATAAGACACAGCCCCATCCTGCCCATCTCTTATGAGGTCACCTATAATGTATATGCATCGACAGGTGCCTGCAGATGTGAGATTACAAGTGAGCTGTAATCTGCTTTGTGTGTGGGTCAAAAGTGGGCAAGCTGGGGATTCTGCCATGACTTCAAGTAATTTATCTGTCAGATGCAGTTGTTATCATGGTTTTATTCCTTTAGATTAATATTTGTCTTTGCATCTCCTTAACTTTTGTTTAATCTTCGCTTTTGCCAACTGCCCATGGCAAAAGACCATCATTCTGTTTTTGCTTCTTTTAAACAAAGTGCAATAGGCAAATAATCATGATTTGTATCTGTTGGTGGTTAGAGGAAGATCGGACATAAGATTTTAGCTGATTCCTTTTGTGATTATTTTCGGCCATGCAATTTTCTACACTGTTCTGAAAGGTCCTTTATGAGTAAGAAGGAACTTTCAGGCTTTAATGGTCATTGAGCATGGCTGCAAAAGGGATGCATTTTCCCTCAAGATCTCTATATAAGAAATGCCAGTGAGAGATGTGGAGAGGGGTGCTTTGGCCAACAATGGGTGGTTTTATCAGGGCTCTTCAAAACAGCTCTCCTGGGCCAGGGATGGTGAAGTAATAAGCACAGGTCTGTTTTAATATTCAATGTTATTTATCATACGAACACTGTGACAAACAATAATTTAATAATAATTTTACTCATGCACATGTGCACCTGCACACACATGTGCACACATGTGCACACATGTGCACACATGTGCACACACACACACACACACACTTAGTGGGGCCTGGAATGTCTAGCCTTGGGTACTTGCTTGGAAAATGCTGGATTTCCAAGTCCTTCTGCATCTGCCATTAGATGATGAAAATCTATATCATACATCTCTGTCCTAGTGCACTTTCTGCAATTATGGTGTCAGGTGAGCAGAAAAGAAACAAAAGGACTTTTTAAAACTATTCATCAGAATGTCCTAGCTCCTTAACCTAGCCTTATGAAATTGCACAGGTTTCTTAAGTAGGCCCAGCATTATTTTGTATGCTTTTTCATAACGTCCAAAAAAGAACATGAAGGGAAAAAATTCTCTCGCTCTCTCTCTCTCATTCTCTATCTCTCACTCTCTGGAAAGTTCCAAATTGATTGTACAAGTTGTACTTATGCAGAAGAACATTAGCAAAATTGATCTCTTCTGAAGGAAATGGACACAAACATTTGTACAGTTCTTTCTTTTGAAATGCCGAGTATCCCCTACATGGAATACAATATGTCCATCCCAGTACCTGTTGCTTATATATATATACATCGAGTTCTTATGTCATAAACCTAATGGTATAAAAGTTCAGACATGTTGCAGTCTATTTGATTATTTCATATAACATGAAATAAGGTTCATGGTCTTTTTACCTACATATGCAAACCAGTGTGGTGTAGTGGTTAAGAGCATGGGACTGGGACTCAGACGATCTGGGTTCGAGTCCCCGCTCAGCCATGGAGCTAACTGGGTGACTTTGGGCCAGTCACAGACTCTCAGCCCAACCTATCTCACAGGGTTTTTGTTGTGGGGTTAAGATGGAGGAGGAGGAGGATGTAAGCTGCCTTGAGCCCTTTGTAGGAAAAAGGCAGGATATAAATCGCAATAAATAAAATATACATATTGCACTAGTGCTTCTAATTGTACATTATTGGCTTATTCGGGAGGAAGATACTTTCTTTCCTAAGTCATCAAGATCTAAAACCTAGTAGAAAAACCGATAAATTTTCCTGGACCAGAAACCAGGCTTGCTGCCAAAGATAAATCAAGACTTGTCTAGTATAGGAACCTCCCAAGGAGAAACCCATTTCCAGGTTCTGTAGAACCACTATCGCAATTAGGATATATTTTATTTTTGAAAGTTATTGACATGCCCAACATTGACTTCACCATCATCATCTTCAACAAGCTGGCTTTTGTCATGACCTAGGATTACCACCAGCATTCCTTAAAAGATTAAGGGTGGAACACAGTTTTTTGAACTGGGTTGTGAAGGAGCCCAACATTTTCGGTAGGCCCAAAAGCAGATCATGGAAATTTCTGGCCAAATTTCTGGGAATAAAACAGAACATATATAAAACTGAATAAAATATAAGCAAGCAAGAAGAGCCCTTGTATATCAAGCCATTGGGCCATATTGTTCTGCATTCTGTTATCCTACAATGACCAACTCTATGTCCCTGAGAAACTCACAAGTGGGGCATGACCATGATCTACAGAAAGCAGGGCCCAAAGTGTATTTCCTCAAGAATGCATAGAGCAATTACTGCTAACCATTCTTGATAGTCTTCTCTTTCATGGGTTTGTTTGTTTGTTTATACACGTATTCATAGGCTGCCTATAATTGCCAAGGCCTTCCTAGGCAGCTTACAATAATGCTTAATGCTTTAGCCATCTAAGTTATTGGTAGTCACCATATATTGTGGCAGAGGATGCATATATTACTAATAAGTTGAGAAAAGAAAATGGAGAAAGTGAAGAGAAGAGAAGGGAGGTGAGGTGAGGTAAGGTGAGGTGAGGCATGTCGAGGACTGTCTCTGGGTGTTAGCCTTGCTTTTCTGTTTTCTGAACCTGGCACAAATGTAAAATAAGTCAGGCTTTGGCCAGAATATGGAGCCGCATCCAAAGAAAGCTTCAGAATAAATGGCTTCCAGTTCCTCTATCACTATTAAAAATGTGGATGTTTCTTTGATCTAGTAAGGAGCCTTTTATGTTCTTCTCCCTAGCATAACTTAGGTTGCATCAGTTTCTCACAGAGATAATTGAGAAGTTAACATTCAGAAGTTGCTTCTGTATTTCTGCTTAAAAATATAATTTTCCAAAGATGCAATTTTTGATACACTGGGATTTGTGTAGACAACACACATCTATGGCATGGTGAAGTAAAAATTTGTGGCAGTGACTTACCTAAGCACAGGAAATGCATTAACATAATCCCATGAGGTCTGGGAACCAGTTAGACCTGTCTTTATGTAAATAACTAACCATCCATCAGGAAATATCTGTTAAGAGCGAAAAATAAAAACACATAAAACATGCAGGGACTACTGTACTAGATCTCAGTTTAGCCTTTTAAATCTAACTTTATTTTCTTTCCAGCTGAAGAGTTATTTAACAGGAAGTACAGATCAATGTAACCTATAAGATTGGTATCAACTTCATCTACTTCTCAGAAGACAAATGAATGCCTACAGCTCTATTTCTCCATTTCTCCTGCAAAATGTTTGGGTGTGATTAATCTGAATTCAATGAGTAAATGTACATGTTTTCAGAACATCTTGAATGGCTTTCTTGGCTGACTTCTCAAATGTATATGTAAAAATAGTCCTACTGAGTGTAGAACTTAATGTAAAACATCTCCTCTGCTTCACATGATGCAGTCATCAGAGCTCATCCCATATACAGGATTTCCCCTTTAATGGTAGCCTGCAATCATCTCTTTCTAGAACACAATTCTTTGTGTGTCTGCTTGCCATCTCTCCTATATCTACACCTGTCTAGATCATGTCATAAGTATATTCCACCTTTCTGCCCAACAACAGATCTCCAGGTTGCCTAGCAAGAAGGGTAAATTAGCACACTGTGGCATTTCCTCCCAGTCCTTAGCCGGGTCTCTCCTGCTTGCAAGGCAATGGAAGCAGAGTGGATCTTTTCCCTAAGAGGACAAAGAACTCACCAATGAGAATTGGCCATGGGAAGGAGTTTGAAGCCCAAATCCCACTTGGAGCACTCACAGGATCCTCAGATGACAACCGCCTACCTTTTCATGCTAACATACCTGCTACCTGTGGAATTGGCCTACAGAGAGTGCCCTTCCCTTCCCACCACCATCTATCTATGCTGCATTGGCAGAGGGCTTTTTGGCTCCAGTTCTGGTTGATTGGCTTAACCAGGTGTGATATATAACCAGGTGTGAGAGAGATGATGATGGATGGATGGATGGATGGATGGATGATGGATGGATGGACCAAGGTTGATATAATGTGGCTGGAAAAAGCTTAAAAGCAAGTTAGTTTGGTGAGCACCTTGAAGCAACCTCAGCATGAAAGGATGCTTAGCCACCTGGTTTCACAGAGCTGGCTAGTGTGAGAAGATAACAAAGGGGAGTTTCCCTTGGGAAGTCACAGTGCGTCTATGGGCTGTAGAGGCAGCATGTCATGCAATGGTCACAATCTCCTCCACACACCTGCCTTATGTGTTGGCTAGGATGAGGTTCATGTAGGCAGCAGCATTGCTCATCATGCACAAGCCATTGTTTTGTTGTCCTTGATGGGCTGGCAGCAGCAGCTATTTTTCTGTTCTCTCCTGAAGAAGAGAGACTGTGCTGAACACCGCTATCCAACTGCTACCATCCTTCTCTTCCCTATTTTTGCTGCATCCCAGTTATATAGAGTCCCTACTTGGTTTAAGGCTTGTGTGTGTGTGGGGGGGACCTATCTCCATGATTTGTGGTGGGGATGAAGAATAATATTACATTGGTAATATTGGTGGTCACTGATGAAGATAGTGATGAAAGAAGCAATAATTAAAATATGCTCTCCCTAATTCTTAGATGTTATTGCTCCTTCTCCTTAAAGGTTCTGCATTGATCCTGGATAAAAATGCCCACTCCCAATTGTGTGCTGCCTAGCAAGATGGTTCGAGACAACATTGGCTAAGAGTTCAGAGGCCCTTTGCAGCAGACCCACCTTCTGGCCTCAGTCTGCACATTTGCTTGCCTTCTGCTGCTGGGTCCAATCCACACCACAAGGTGAAGGCAAGACCATTGGAAGTTCCTGCTCTTCTCTCTTGCTCTTTATTTATTTTATTACTTTAGATTATTCATTTTCTTTGGTACAGTTATGCCCTGCCCTTTCATCCAAAGAGCCTAAGATAGTGTACATCATCCTCCTGGTGAGAAAGGACAGGTTGGGAATCAGTGTCTGGCTACAGGTTATCCAAGACACTTCATGGTGAAGTGGTGATTCAAGTCCAAAGTTCTAACCATTATACTATGCCTGTTCTCTTGTTTACATTTGCATACATGGAGAAAGAAAGCGAAGATGCTGCAAAAAGCAAGGAGCACAGGAGTGGGCCTAGGATGCCCCTGGGAAGGGCAGCAGTGCACACCCTGGAGTTCTCAAGATTACCAACTTCTGATGTCCAATGATCCCTAGATGGTGGAGAATCTTCTCCCAGCAGCTTGGTGTCAGTTATTTGCTGGCAAACTTCAGTAGTCACATTGAGGTTGTTAAGATTAGGATGGCCAAGTTCAATCTTACGGAATTCTCAGGAACTGGCAGCAATTATCTCTGTAAAGTATCTATCATGAAATAGAGCTAATGTATTTTGATAATTAACCAGATTAGCAGGGAGAAGTGATATCTGATGAGATTAAGAACTGTGACATGAGATTATGACAATTTAAGTATTTAATGAGATGATTAGTAATCTTGGAAGAGTGCACTTTTAAAACTTCATAGAACTGCTGTAGCTGCCACTCTTCCTACATGAAAAGAAGAGGGGGATTTTTGCTTCAGATCAGCTATTCTATATTACTATGCCTGGGGCTGTAGAGGCAGAATTTGGCTTACAAAGTTATGATTGTTACTGCTGAAAATAATTTTATAGACTTTCAGAGATAGGTTAGGTAGCAAACTATGATAGCATCCCCCCACCAAAAGCTCCACTTGTCAAAAGTGAGCATTTCTTACCTATGCTATGTTATAGAGGTGACAAACAATAAAGGTTGTGTGTTTGCCACACGTAAATGCAGTTAAAAATACTGAAATCAGAATCTCATTTCCGGGATGCCATTTGTCTCATTGTCTTGGTGCCTGGATCAGGTGTGATGATAACCAGTCATATAGTTAGCAGCAATGGTGGCAGCTCCTCACCTGATGAAAATAATTAATTAACCTTATTAATGACTCTTTAGAATAATTTTCAGCAATACATTGTCCTACCTGAAAGTAATCCCAGCTTCTCTTTCCTAACCCGAAGCACAAAAATATTTTTTTCTACAGTTTTTCTCATCACCTGGGACATAAGAGAGGCTTATAAAATCAATGACCAAAAAAACCTATCAGTTTAAGACCAGAGGTAAGGTTATATCATTTTGGATCAAGCTCCACAAATCCTGAAAATTAGAAGCTAAAGCGGATGCCCAAACAAACGTGTCCAGAGATCAGCAGTGATGATGTGCTGGGTCACAGACTGTGTCTGCTTACAACTTGCCCTTCCTGCACCCATACTTTTCCTTGGTCTCTCAGGCCCAGATACAGGTGGGAAAGGTAGAGTACCTGGGACCACATTGTCCCCACATTTTCCTGCTCCTATATTGCTTTAGGAAGCATCTGAGCATTGCTTTATTGCTACATAAATCTTCTTGTGAGTTGACCCATGCCTGTTCATTGCTTGCAAGAGAGCAAGATGTACACAAAGGTATAGATCCATCTCTTCAGAGTAACATATTTCTGCGTAAGCCTGCATAGGATAGCATTTTTCCTGTTTTTCTTCCCTCTCTTCATCAGTAATCTGTCAATCAGTGAGTCATCCCCTCAGTCTTTCAAATTCCCTCCTTCTTGTTTCGATGACAGTTTTATATTACGCTCCCATACTGCCAGAATGCTGACAGAAACATTAGGATTCCTTTAGAAACACCAGAGCCCCAGAAGTATTCTAGCTTCAGAGTGAAAGTGAGTGTGCCCAACATTACTTTGCCAACAGTGGCTGCTGTAAGCTTCCAGGGGACAGAAAAGTTTCATAACTTATAAACTACTGCTTAAAATTTCACAAAGCCAATGAAAGACAAACTTTTGTGGAAAGCCTGAACAAAATGCATCGGTAATACCGCAGTATATGATGCACAGTGCCCACAGCTTGAAATAAAAGGTACAAATATGTCAGTTTTCATAGGTTTTCAGCTTGCTGTATCTGTGGCAATTTGAATCAGATTGATTTGAACATTTGTACAGTTGTAGACCTTATCAGGTAAATTATGGAAGCTATCTTCAAAGTTACTATCTCAACTCATGTCATTTTTATAAGCTGTAGAACTTTGAGGCTTATAATAATGATGAAATCTTTTTCTTTTCCTTTCTACACAACTAAACAGACACTCCTTCACTTAAGGTGAGTACCGGTATGGAGAGTAACATATTTTCCATAAATTTGTATCTTTAAATAAAATCTAAACATAAAGACAACACAAGAAAAATATCTATAATATTATAAGAAGATAATTAACAAGTTAAATATACTGATTGCCATTTTATCCTATCACAGGTAAGCCTGAGGAACAGCTGGAATAAAAGAAACTACAAAGACTAGAGTACGAAGGTCATTCTCTGATAAAAGAATGAAAATTCCATTGGAAAAGGCATGTCACGTCTTCCGTAGCTTACATGACCACAAACTCTGACAGAAATTTATATTTGTTACTCAAAGATGTCAAATTGCTTCACTGACAACCTACTAAAAAGAAAATAAAGACTGCCCAGCTAGGGAAATGGTTGAAAAAAGTTCTTTATCTCAAACTATTTTAAGATTGTGACTCTTGGCATACAGTCAGATAAGCCTTCTATCTTGTCTTCCAAGCCTTCCCGTTGTCTTCCAAGTCTGTTGGGGAAATTAGCTCTAGGACCAGGAATTCCTTGTCCTTGACCTTACCCTGATGTTGCTTCTTGAGACAGGAATTGTTCCTAGTTCTGTCACATCTCCACACAAGACACAGGTAGTCAATCAGCATTGTGGCAGGTGTACCTGTGTCTTTTACCCAGTAGCAGTCTGTCCATACTTATTCTTGTTTCATTGATTGAGAAGTGAGTGGCTTTAGGAGTGAAACATCTGGAAGGGGATGTCCTGGGGTAGACAATATCTCAGCAAACCCCATTGAGTTTTCAGAAGCATATAAACAGGATATATGCTTATATAAGGTAGGCTTGTGTTAATGTGTATATTAGTCAGAAAAAGAAAATAGAGCAACTGTACTTGCTTAGAATGAGACCAAAACTTTGAAGGCCTATTATGTAGTAAGTGAATGGGATGGAAACCATGGTGCTAAGTTGTCTCTTATAATGGTAGCATTCAGTATGCCTATTTATTTCATCATACAGTTAACACCAGTTGCCCCTGATTACCATTTCACATGTAGTAGGATGATCTAAAGAGAGACCACTCTACGTACATGGTCCCTTCCCATATTTGAGAAACCTGCATAATCCATGTTCTCTGTCACAGACATGTTTCAAGCAGGTACCCCTCATTGCATGGACTGAGAGATGTGGGGATGGTGGCTGGAGTGGTCTTTTTCGGGCTCTCCTTGCAGTACAAGCTGGTAGATTTGGCTACTGTGCTAATAGAGAGGTCTCTTTAAATTCTTGACCCATTTGCAGGTAGAAAAATTGGAGAAGGAAATTTTCACTGAATTTTTCTAGCAGGAGAAGAAATTCACAGCAGTTTCTCACAGATAGGGCTCATCATTGGCAGGTACTGTAGCACAGCTTCTGTTGTTGGGCTTTACGGGTTTCTACTGCCACCACAAATGGGAGCAGAATTAACTGAATCAGCAGGCTGGCCCTCATTCTGTATAAAGTGCAAAGCCAGTGAGAGGGGGAATAGTGAGCATCTGGCTCTAGGAAAGAGGTGGCACTAATGCTGTACCAAAATTTGTCCTCCAATATTTATTTCCTCCTCCACCCATGACAAGGTTTGCAGTTTCCTGCTTAACAATTAGAGTGTTCTTTGATTTATTTTTGTGGTGTTTTTGATCTTATTTAATCACTACAGGTCAGCCAAAAGCACTAGGTGTGAGTATGTGTTTTCTTTTGTTATATCTCTCTCCATTGCTCCACAGCCTTCCAGGCTACCTGTGCTTTCTAATATGTGTGGGATAAACCCCATGTGGGAAATTTGTTCATGATGTCTTCTCTTGGGGTTTCATTAAAGTGTGGGAAGTCAAGAAGACTACAAGTTGTTGAGAGTAATTGCACAGTGAAAGACAAGACACTCATACACATTTCTCAACTACCTCCAAAGACCAAGAAACATAAACCAAACCCATGAAAATTATCTTCTTCTTTGAAATTATTTCCAAAAGCAATTTATTTTCTGTCAAACAGAATAAGAATGGTTAAAAATGTGGGGGAAATGTTTAGCACAGCACTACTGATGCACATACTTTAGTTTATCTTGGGACTCCTATAAAATGTGTTTGAAACTCCCTTTGAAGATTGCTTGGATATCACAAATGCTCTATGGGGTTTCAAGAGAGGCCTGCCATGGGAACCACAGAACACCAATTTATAAAACTAGCTCATAAGCCAAATTCACTGTGTAGTTTAAAATCCCTGAATGGTCTAGGCACACAGTTCACATAAGCATCTTTTCATAGATTTTTCCCTTCTTGGCATGCTTTAAAATAATGTAGAAATGATTTTTTTAGAGCAGGCAAAGGTCACATCACGTGTGGTTCTCTTGTGCAGACCACAACACCTGCAAAGAGTCAGCAAAAGAAAGAAAACAACATTGGTTTGCTACTGAATTTTGGCAGCAAACTGTGACTGAGGCTGTCAAGAGAGACATTTAGCTTGGAATTCTGTCCCTTTTTGACATCAGTCATGATTTATCACAAAACTTTGTCACCACACCACCATTATATCCTTCTATTATATCTATAAATAGCACCAGTGATATGCTGCAAATTTCAACAACAGCAGCAGCAGCAGCAGAAATGCATCCTCTGTAAGGTGGGAATTTGGGTTCTGAAAATGTTCCCCAGATGCACAAATGTTGTTCATTTCTGTGTTATGGCTTTCCCAAGAGTATCATGAGGTTACTTAGGCCATGTTGGTGTTGATGCATCCGCTGCAAATTCCCTGTCAGGACAGGTACATCCAGCAAATTCTCTGCATCTTTGGAAAGTTTGCGTTTTGTTTGTTTACTTTGCAAAGATTGCTGGACTTGATCCAGTGCTTATTAATTAATGGTTGCTGTTTGGTTTGGTTTGGCTTCATTTAAAATAGTTTTTATAATGGCATTAGTGTTTTGTAATTGCTGTTTTTAATCTGTAGAAATGTTTTGGGAAGGCATTATTTTGTGCTGACTCTTTGCAATCAAATAACAGACGAAGCAAAAGAAAAAAAGTGTGGGGGATTAAGTTAAAAAACAACAACGTCCTAATTATTCGCAAACAATGTCACCAATTTCATTTTATGGTTATAGACTAGATAAATGCTAGAGAAATGTTACTGAAATTCCTAATGTACAAGGCTCTCTGAGGAAAACCAAAGCAAAGCAGAGTCCATACCAATTAAATGAATTATATGTTTTCTATTTGTGCAAATTGTGAAACAGTAAATACAAGCTGGTATTTAAATGAATTGTTGGAGATCATTTTTGTTTGCTGTATTCATAGTATCAAAGACCCCAGAGTTTGTCACTGTTGGGCTATAGAAGAAGAGATGATTGGTTCAATGTCCCTATTACACTAACAAAAGTGTTATATGCAGAATGATGTTGCCCATTAATTTTGCACTGTGGCTGAAGTTCAGCTAGTTTAGCGGCTCCTGCTGTAGTTGGGGGAATTCAGTGGACATTTATGCTGACATTAACTTGGCAATAAATGCTGCAAGCACATCCTGATCATTGGTTTGAGTTTGCTAATGATCATATTCTACCCTGGAGTTGGCAGACTGACTGGTCAGCTGGATATTTAGAGATGGAACAGTTGTCTTCCCTATAACTGGTTACTCTGAATATCACAGGGGACCCACAAAGGAAGGCAAATTGTCAGCCAGTTCATTAAACTTTTCTCTGTGTCATCAGAATAGAACACCACATTGAGTCCTCACTTATTCTGGCAGATTAAAATCCAGCACTTTCTGATTCTTATGCTGACCATTTTAGAGTCTATGCAGTGCTGCCTATACACTACCCACTGCTGGTGGCTTCTGAAGCAAGCAGAAATGAGTGGAAGTGGAGCAGACAGGGGCAAGCCTGTGGGACCTGCAGAAGGAGTTCCACTGATCTGCCCTATTCAAGAAATGAGTGTTTCTGTTTGCTTTGCAGGGTTCATTTTGGGAACACTGGTTATGCCAGCCATTGGTCCTGCTGATACAACAGAGAGAGTGGATGTACACAGTTGGTACTGGACACTGGTACTGGTATTCATTAGCTTATAGATGTCCATAAGAAGGATGGTATGTGTTGTGCAACTTCTGGTCAATCCGGCTGATTGTAGCACATCAGCCATATCAAGTGATTGCTGGTGAGAAAACATCTAGGGAAGGTCTCATTTGGTTGGTGAAAACGGTTCAGCAGGAAAGCTTAAGCACAAATATTTGCATACAAATATATCTGCCACTCATATTTACACACCCTATCCCCATGACATATTTTTGTTAAAAAAATAACACTGGAAGATGTTCCTAAATCTTCATCATCTCACTTAGTTTCTCCATTGGCTAGTAAGTTACTAATTAATATAATACACTTTCAGAACAATTTAGCAGAAGCTTTGGTACACTAATAAGCTAATCAATGCTTCAGTTGTGGAGCTGATTAAATAGCTGCTTTCAGATTTGTTGCAGCAGTATGGAAAATTGAAAGGTGTGTAACCTAAAAAACTGTTGGCCTCAAACTAGGCCACCATGAAAACCGCCACTAATGCTTGGTCCTCTCAGCTGTGATACAGCACAATGTTCCCAGCATGGCTTCCTTCCAGGCTATTGAGAGGAAATAAAATGGTGGCTCCCAACTGCAACCACTTGCCACAGCCTGCTGCCGCCACCATATTGCCAGAAGTGGTCTATCCACAAAGGGAGGCCCCTTTGCCAGAGGCTCCCCTAAACTCGGAGATAGCCCTGCTTGTGCTCTCTGAAGTGCTAAGTAGCCTTTCCTGAGGAGGCACAGAGCAGGTGGTTTTCATATTAGATTCATGCTGGAGCTTGTGAAGTCTTTTGTTTGAGTCAAAAACAATGAGAATGAGTGAAGAACCTCAGGTCCAAGCAAAGGCAGTACTTAGGAAGCTTAAGATTGGAAGACTCAGCAAGGAGCTCTTCCCTTCCTGATAACTCACAGGATGCTGACATGTAAACACTCAGCAAGAGATCCCAATAAAGATTTTCCTCTGATGATTCTCCATCAGTAAATCTGATGTGCGATGATTGATGTGTGTAGTTTTAGTTTAAAATCTTAATAAAAAAATTCTTAAAAAAAAGATTTTCCTCTGTCCTGATATATTAAGAGCTTTGTTCACAGTATTCAAGCAACACTGTTAAGAGCAGGGAGGGGTGCACTGTCATAGAATCATTGCCGAGATTCTTGTGTGCACGCACACACACACACGCACACACACACTTACACTTAGACTCTAAGTTCCAAGCCTGTTTTATTTTCCTTACAATTCCAACCCAAAGCAGACTCAGCAGTGTAGTTCTGATTCCATGGGTGAATCAGTATCTCTAGACTGGGCACTGATATAAAACAAAAGGGCAGTCAAACTACACAGAAATGCTGGCATAGATGAATATGTAATTAACTGCACTGTCACTGTTAATAAACTGGCTTTACCTCTATATTTCTATGATAATGTTTGAACTTATTTTGAACCTAACTCTTAAAAAATTATTATAATATAGGAGCATCTGTATCATTCTTTGGTTTGGTTAGGGCTTGGGGCATTAAAATGACAATATCTCTCTCTTGCGGTATTCCTAAACCCAAGTGCAATATCAAAAAGAGCAGATAATTACCTGCTAATCTTCAGAAAAGCATCCAGACATCTGAAAGAATTCATTATGCCCTTAGGGGTGTGCTTCCCGTACAGTAAATACGATAAATGGCATTGCAAATACTTTCCCTAAAATTCATATTAAGTAGTGAAAGCCATGGAAATTATTATCTTACAATAATGGAAATTTCCCTTATCTTGAAATATAATTGGTAGATATTTTGGTTCTTTTAGGGTGGGATTTAATTCTGGCTTGAGAAAGAAGTAGGAATATTTGCTCTGAAGTCAGTGATTTGATTATAAAATGAAATATTTCACAACATATAGAAATGATATATCAGAAATAATATATAAGAGATAACATTGGACTTTAAGGAGTATTTTTCTAAACACCTTGAACTTGATACAGAATAATTTCTGTCTGTCAAAGGTAAATAGAAGAGCTGGATTGGATCTGTGTGCAAGGAAGATGCTATGTAGGATTTAAAAAATACATTCCTATGCATACATCAAACTCAGTGGAATACATTCAATAGAATTTATTTCTCTGGTTCGATCAGCCTAATTCCAAATAAGTGGGAACAGGATTGCAGCTTAAGTATTGATAGAATGGATTCCCCTGCAACCCTTCTGTTCACCCCCTCCCCCAAATCTGTTTGGAGAACTTTGCTTGATAGTGGACGCAAGGAAAATAAGTGGCATGTTGCATTAATGGACGTTTGCTTACATGATAAGTGGGATGGAATAAATCCTCTGTGAGGTTCTGTCTTCTTGTTGGATTGAGGATATGTGGAACCATTTCACCCAGACTGTCTATTCTGTTGGTAGATGTACACCACTGGATTTCTCCCAATACTTTCATGCCTTTTTCTGTGTATGATTATCTGTGACTAATGGAATTAGACAGTAACTTCTGTTTCGATATAGAACTCTAAGTGATAAATAAATATTGTGTGTAAATTTCAGTAGCAATGTTTTCTTTCTTATTTTCCACTTTTCTCTTCAAAACAGAATTCCCCTCACATATATGCAAGTGTAAAAACAAGTACAAAGAAATTTTCATATGAAATAAAATATGTTCATTTTCCACTGCAATATGGTTTATTCTCTCAAAACTAGTATCTTAGGATTTAAAATATGAAGGAATGTTGGTGTCCTCTTTTTTTATTTATTTAATATCCACCTTGCCCTCCACCTATAATCTTCTATTAATACAATGACATGGTTAGAGTCGTGATGAAAGCTTACTAATACAATAGGCAAAAATACTAAAGAAATATAATAGTTTTATGTAAAAGGTTGTCACCAAGAAACACTCTTCTTAACCAGCAACAATAATTTTAAAAGGATTCCCATAGGTAGGGAGATAAATAGAAAGAGATATAGATGTATTTTATTTTTTTCTGGAAATTATAATGATTTTAATTGGAATAGAATTTTTAAACATTATAAGTTCATAAAGAAATTGTATCTATTTTTTTCTCATCCTCTTCACTTCTGATGATTGAAACTAACAAATGAGTGAAGCACACTAACTGAAGATGTGATTAATTTTTTATCTTTGCCCCTAATTAAGACATGCTTTCACTGCTGTTTGTACTTCACACCTAGTTGGTTCACATTTCTTATTCTGCATAATTTCTTTGTAGTTATCAATACATTTCTATATTAGGTTACATGTACAACCTTTCACAACTGCATATTCTCATTGCATGTTTCTACTTGCTTCTAAATAAATACTTCTTCAGTTTTTAAAAGATATATTCTGTTATGGAGTTCAAGTTTCTTCTGGTAAGCTTGCAGAGCTGAAGTATAACAACTGAGTTATAAATATAAAATTGAGAAAGAAAGAGAAAGAGAAGGAGAGAGAGAGAGAATCCAGGAATTATTTCAACCCAGGAAGCATACGAAAGGATACCCATTAAAGATAACATTAAAAATACTTCCAGAAATGCTATTTTTATTCTAAAACAAAACCATGGATTGTTTTATTTTATTATATACAGGGTTTCTAAAACACTTTTT
>NW_025335268.1:65039731-65056060 GCF_004798865.1 Varanus komodoensis
AAACAATCCATAAAAGTAACAATTAGGAAAAAATGCAAAAAGCAATGATCAGCAGAGAAAGTACAGTAGAACAGCACAGTAGAACAGAATCATTTGGTTTGTTTCTGAAATGTCATTAAAAAGGGAACTAAAGAGACCGTGAAAAGGTGCTCCAAAGCTCTGAAACTACAATCAGAAGTCCTTGCTTTTTGTAGAGGCTGTTTTGACTTCTCCATAAACTGAGACTGGTAGTAGAAAATCATTAAGTGAAATATGGATCAGAAAACTTTTGTGGGAGATGAATTTCTTGTGATGGCTCTTGCCACAGATCTGCATAATCTTTTCTAGTTCACTGGACACACTCTCAGAAAATGCTGCAACATCGGCTCTCTGCTTTCTTTGCACCAGTGTCAGGATACTGACTCCTTTCTCCCCATCATTTCTACAATACTTTTGTATGAGGAAAATGGCTTCCCTCACTCCAGCCTCAGGCCCATGGGGGGCCATTTCAGGTCCAAAGGGGTAATGATCCTTAATTTTGAAATCTTCCATGCAAATGAATATGTCCATTACCCCTATGGCAGTAATAAGTAGTTCTATATTCTATCAACTGAGACATTAACTTGCATTGTTATCGGCAATTCTGTTCATATGCTGATTGCACGTGCCCATAGATCTGATAGGCTGGAGTAATGAAATCTGTTAGCATTCTCAAGAAAAGGACAATTATAATACTCCGCCATGGTAGTAGAGCATGGCTACAAGACATGGCATCCAATGTAGGACCGCAGAGTTTAGATATTTTGATCTTCAATAGTAGTGTTGGTTGCTCTTTCAAGTTTTTTGCAGCTGCTAACGCAAACCTTTGAAACCTCCTTTTGCCTCTCATGAAAGGATTCCTTGTAACAAATGCTGGAAAATTCTGCATTTGCTCCTTTTTTGTATTACAACTGTCACACTCTTTTGTTTACTCCATTCAAAAGTAGCCATTTCAAACACAGTACATGCAAGTAGCTGTTGTTGCCCTTTCTTTAAGAAATGTAAGAGCACATTGCCTTTCTGATATTAGGGGGCGAGTGATAGCGGACTATTTCACATGTGTTCAAGTACGTCCCTGTTTGGGCATTAAGAGAGCTCAAAGGTCACTGGAACTGTAATTACTAGTTACATCATTTCTGTGTTGCACATCATAATCCAGTGAAGCACTAAAAGATAGCATAGTTTATTGCTATATCATAAATCATAGGAACAAACAGTCATAACTTCTTTTGGATTTCTAATCCTATCTGGACATCTGAAAATGGAAAAGAGAAAAGAAGGGTTTTCCCCCTAATTTTTGAGAAATGTGAGAAAAAGCTAATAGTTAAAACATTAAAACTCTCCGCACTTTTTGGCAAGTGTTTCAAGCAAAATGTTGATTTATCAAAATATATTTTTTCAGGAGCATTTTTGTTTAAAATCTGCCTTACAGTCATTGAATTAGCATCCAGTAATTTCATATAAATGTGTTTACCTAACTGGACTAATGACACAATGAAGTAGTGCATACAATATGTCAATCATTTAAAAAAATCTTGTGTGTGTAGGAGAAAGTCCAGATTTTTAAAAAAAATAGAATTACATATGATCTTGTTTTGAAGTTTAGAAAGAAATAGATACATTTCTGATTTTCACCAGGAGAACATCAAATCAAAGAGAGAAACAGAGTACATCTCTATGAGGTGTTAATTTTAGGATACCAACCATTACTATTATCACCTATCAATTTCATTCCTACTTCCTATGTCTTTGCTATTATATATTTTCTAAATTTTCTAATTTTCACCCAAAACCAGTGTAAAGTGTTTCTTTTAGTCACACTACTTGTAACAATTAAATCTTTGAATATATATTTCAAACCCCTTTTATTAACATAAATTAAATGATCCTATGTTGTGTGTGCACAAACATACCATCAATGCTATGCTCACTGCTCATTTTACCAAAATAAGCAACTTTAGATGTGTTTTTATATCAGTAAATGAATATAAACATCATAACTGAAGGAAGATGTTGTTTTCCTGCTGCTTTTTACTAAAGAGCAATGGGTGAGTTAAATAGCTTGAAATAACATTTGGGAAAAAATGTTCAGCACTGTGTGTGAACAAACAACAAAATTCACCTCACATGTGTATAGGAAACTCTTTTAATAAAAGACTTTATTCAAGCTCATTTCATTACTTTTTTTGTTGGTGGGGCTGGTGGTGTTGGTGTGAAGTGTGAATTAAGTAGAATACAAAAGACTTCCACTGCACTGAATTACCTGTTTCACCTTGAAAAGCCACACAAAATGAAGCTCTTAAAGCCTTTTGAAAATGACCTTTTTCCTCAGCAATGATTTATCTTTCCCCCTCGAAAATCCCTTTTGCAAAAGGGAGTATGATTAAAGGAAGCCAAGCAGCACAAACAGTGGCTGAAGATCCCGCTTATCAGGAACTCACTTGACAATGTATGTTTGGGGGTCGGGAATGCTGCAGGTTCAAGGGATAATTCAGCCTTTCAAGAACTTCAATTTATTTCATGCCTGAGCACTGTCATTGTACGCAGACAAGATGAAACTCATCGTTGTGTAAAGAAATTGAAATGAAATCCTACTTGACCCAGCAGGATGGGGCATTATGTTTGACTCACTAGTGATTCCTGGGATAATATCTAATTCCAGGAGGAAAATTTCTTGATATAGCCACCTGCTGCGAAGGGCTTTGTCCAGGGATCACGAGTTGTTCTGGGTGACTGGACTGAGGACATGCCTAAAAGAAAGCAGCCGGCCTCCTGCTGTCGTTAAGATCGCTTCATTTTCTCCTCTGCTCTCTATTCAATGCGAACAAGTGAATGGAGCCTTGTGGGGAGAGGGAGCGATTCGGGAGAGCGCCAGAAGCACTTCCACAAGGAGATCCACACTCCAAGTCACGGCCTGTTTGACCCGCGTTTCTCACGACGGATTTTGATTTTATTTAAGCAAAAGCGCCTTCTTGTTTCCTCAGAAGCTAATGATTTATTATTATTATTATTAATTATCTGATGGCAGGCCTCTCACTTTTGTGTCATTCCGCCTTGGGTTTCTGTGAAGTGTTTACTTTGAAAACACAGCACACCAGCCGATTAAATAAAATGGGAGTGCTCCTTGTCTCACAAGAGGGAATCATGGAGACAGCTTTATTACTTCTGTCAGAGAACAAAGGTTTTTCCCAGCATGCAGGGGATTATTAGGCCAGCAGCAAATAAACGGAATTCACAGCGTCAAAGCTTCAGAAGTGTCTAAGGAGCAGGGGAGGTGGTGAATCCATAATTGATTTCGGTGTGATATAGATAGATAGACACACACAATATTCAGCTATTATTGCATCATTTGGTTTCATTCAGTTGCTAATATTACAACAAATAAGAGAGTTCATTTGGAAAGGTGATAAGTTGTGCATTCGTTGCCCAGGCAGCTCTATCCTGTATACCTATGCCTATATATATATCTGTTTACCTTGTTCTGTGATTAAGCTTTTGTGCTGGGATGAGTGGAAGAAGCCAAGGGAAAATTGTAGTGTGTGTCTAAGATCAAAAGAGGGCTTGGATATGCCCCGTCACATTGTTGTTCTTTTGTTGTTTTGCTTTTCAGAACAGACCATTGATTGCATTTATTCCCCTCATAATATTCCACTAGGGACTCTGGAGATAGTTGCGATGGATCCGCATGAATTCAGACTTCCGTGAAGCTGAGCCATGGATTTGGCAGCCCACTTGCCTTTTGCTTGCTTGAATTGTTCATATTCTGTGAACTGGTGCAAATGAGTGCGGTTAACTTCCCATACATTTAAGCAACCTTAATTAAAGAAAAATATGACAAAACCAATTCCCCACAGATGTTCTTTCACCATCAAAGGATGAAAAATACATTTTGGGGTGAATTGCATACTTTGGGAGATTTATGCCATTTTGCAAATGCAAATTTTCACAAAATCCAATTTCATCAATGAGCAGATGATGGGCAAAAAGTGCCTGACAATCTGTGAAATGCAGAATGAAGAAATTAACAACATATTTACACCTCAACCACAACTGCGTTTCAGGTGTTAGAAGTACATACTTTCCCATGTGGCATTCAGGGAACATCCACTGGAACATACAAGCTCAAAGAAGACAATGTAGCTGTGCGGGGCGTTGCTTTGTTTTTTTAATCTGATCATATATACTTAATACACTATTATAGCACTGTAGTTTACGTCACGTGGCACAATGAGATTGTGAGTAATCCGTTCTTCCCCTTGCAGCCCTTCACATTTCTTTGTATTGCTCAGGAGGATTCCCTATTAAAACTCTAAACAGGGTTTGGGGGTGACACAAAGCTGCAAGTATGTGGCAGATAGAAAAGACCCCTTTTAAGATCTTCCTTTTACCCAGGTATCACCCCAGTACTATGAGAAATCCCTTTTTCCTTCAGACTGTGTAGAACTCTGATCCAATGTTATAGTTTTCACCAGCTTGGTTGCATATCTTATTTAACAGTGTAGCTGGAAAGTTTGTACTATGCATTTGACAAAGAGATTCCTTCCATTCTATTTTAGGAGCAATGTGAATTTACTTGTAATCAATTTCTTGCATTTACTATCTACATATATTTTTCTAGATTTAACCCCTGATGTATATCAGGGGTTAAACCTCAGGCTAGGGAGACAAACTTGCCCTGATTGGTGAAGGAACTTCCAAGGTGCCTGAAAAGATCACATCCCCTTATATTGGTTCCTCCTCTTTTCTTTCAACTACTAGGGGATACAGTTGCCATGTGTCCTCTTTGATTGAGGACACTCCTCTATTTGAACATCTGCCTTCTGCTTTGAAATTGTCCTCTGTTAAGAAAAGCTTTCCAGTGAAGTGTGGTTTACAGGTAGAGAAACATCAAAAGGAAGGAATGGGTTTTGAAGTTGTCCATCTGAATTAACACCAGGACTCTGCCGGGGCCATGGGTCAACTGGTCACAGTCTTCCTCTCTATGGTGAAAAGTACTAGACTTTTATTTAAATGATAGCTACATCTAAATTTGCATATGCGCACACACATGGCATATTCAGTTTTATTTCTTTTGGGCTTTTTGGAGGGTACATTTCCTCTCTTTTGGTGATTTGTGTGACTACCCTGCCAATTGTCCAATGATTTCTTGCCTTTTTCACAGTTTCCTTCCCATTCTCAAAAGTGGCAAAGCCTTTCCCAAGGTTTCATTACTGTCAGCAAGAGCTGCTGAAATAGCCTAGCCTCTTCGGCATTTTTGCATTGCTCAACTTAACTGACCATGAGCCAGAAGAACTGTAGGTTGAAACCAGAGACATTAGTAGAGAAGAATGCCAAAAGATAATTTCTGTAGCATAAATAAAGAAAAATCCTATATGGGTGACAGAAAAAACACTCATAGTTGCAAAGGAAAAGCAAGATACAGAAGGAAAAGGTGAAAGAAACAGGGTCAGAATCCTAAATGCAACTTTTCAGCAACTATCATGCAGAAACAAAAAGAACCATTATGATGATCAGTGCAAAGAAATAGAAGAGAGTAACAAAAGGGGAAAGACAAGAGACTTCTTCCAGAAGATCCAAGAAATCAAAGTGAAATTCAAACCTAGAGTAGGAATGCTAAAAGGCAACAAAGGAGCATAATATTCAACCAGCAGAAAATAAAGAAAGACTAAACAGAAGAGATGAAAGGATAACAGACTTGTTTGAAGCAGCATCCTATGAAGAAGAACATTAAAATGTGAAGTGAAAGCTGCTCTGGAAGCACTTGCAAAGAATAAAGCACCTGGAATAGATAGGATTCCAATAGATAGGATTCCAAGCTGCAGAAAATCAAGGGCAATCTTGATAAGCTTGAATACTGGACTGAAAACAACAAAATGAGACCCAGTAGCAACAAATGCCAAGTTTCTGAGGCAGGAGGAGGGGACAAATGCATCAATACAGGATGGGGAATACATGGCTCAACAGAATTGAAAAAGAAAAAGTCCTTGGAGTTATTGTGGACAACAGGTTAAAAATGAACTAACAATTCGATGTAGCTGCAAAAAAGGAAAATGCTGTTTTGGTATGAGATGCATTAATAGAATTATTACTTCCAAATCATAAAAAGTAATAATTCCCCTATACTCTTCACTAGTCAGACCTCATCTACAATACCGTGCCCAGTTCTTGGGCACCAAGATTTAAGAAAGATGCAGAAAAACTAGAAAAGTCCAGAGGAAGGCAACAAAAATCATCCAGGGTTTGGAAGCAAAGCCCTGTGAGGAGAGACTGAAAGAACTGGTTATGCTTAGCCTGCAGAAGAGAAGACTCAGGGGGACAAGATATCCCTCTATAAGTACCTCAAAGCTGTTGCAAAGAGCAAGGTCAAGATCTCTTCTTGCTGATACCAGAGTGTAAGGCACAGAATAACCTATTCATGTTGCAACAACCTAGATTCAGGTTAGACATCAGAGAAAGTGTCCTAACTTTCAGGTGGGCTCTCCCAAGCTAGAGACATTCAAGGCAAAACTGAGCAAATTTGTGACCTGCAACACCAGGGGGTTGGACCTGATGGCCTTCTTGACCCTTCCAACATTACTATTCTATGAAAGGAATCAATCCAAATCCTGACAAAAATACATCAACTAATACAGAAAACAAAATATTGACCCAAAGACAGGAAACATTCAATATATATTCCAGTCATCAAGAAAGGAGATACAAAAGAGTTCAGCAACCATATGGTCATTGCTTTAATCTCCCACACAAGCAAAGTGAAGCTCAAAGCATTCTAACAAAGAATACTACCCTATATATATCCGAGCTATTCTATACCATGGATTCTGAAAAAAGAGGAACAAGAAATCATATTGCAAATATATGTTGGTTAGTGCGCACACACAACTCAGAAAAAGATTGGGCTGTGTTTTATAGACCATAGCAAACTTTGACTGTGTGGATCAGGAGAAGCTATGAGAGAAGAAGCTGAAAGAAATGGGTGGACCTCAGCACCTGCTGCATAACCTGTATCACAGATAAGAAACTACAGTTCGGATAGAATTGGAATGATAGAATAGCATAGTTGGGGCTCAGAAGGCCACTGGGTCCAACCCCCTGCTGTTGCAGGACATCAATTTCTACCATCCCACTTAGAGGAGCAGAATGGTTTCCCACAGGCAAAGTTGTCAGAAAAGGATGCATTTCATCTACCTAACTGTTCAATCTGCATGCAGAGCATATCATAAGGAAAGTTGGGTTAGAATCAAAGGAAGGATTGGAAATTGGCAGAAGAAACAGCACTAATTCAAGATATGCAGATACCACCACACTACTGGCAGAAAGCAGTGACTTGAACAGTTCCTGATAAAAGTGAAAGAAGAAAGCACTAAAGCAGGACTGAAACTGAATATCAAGAAAACAAACAAACAAACAAAAAGTAGCGGTTCTAAATATAACCCTGGAAATGAGTGAAAATGTTATTTCCAGATTGGGACAGGTCAAGTTAGGTCCTCTCTGTGAGCTCCACTGATTGCCCTATTCTGGAAATTGGTATTTGCAATGGCTTGGCATGAATTTTAGAAACACCAAAGCACAATTCTGTGAGTGGTGTGTCCAACAAGCACGTGGACAGAGCAGGATATTACCAAAGCTTGGAAAATGGAATCCATGCACTGGAGCAGAAGCAGGATCACAGATAAGAGGCAAATCAAATGCTTTTCATGCAGACTATACGAAGCGAGTTTCCATCATCTCAAGAGCCAAGAAAGCTTGGTACGTGAAACCCTGGAAAGCTGTTGCCAGTCAGTGTTGACAATACTGGGCTAGTTGTATGAATGTTGTCTGAGCATAAAAGAGATTATGGAGGGGAGGGACTTTTAAGTGTAAACAGGTAAAATCAAGGAGTTCTGTGGGATCTGGCTAAAGAATTTTGCATATACCCGTTCCTTCTGAGTTGCCACTTCTATTGTCATGACTTTTAATCCTCTTCTGAGTCTGTGGCTGTTTGGTATCCTCATTCTGTGACAGAGAGCACTGAATGAGCAGACATCTTTCTATTTGACTGCATGGGTGACCTTGCGGAAGTACAGGAAAATGAAACAGATTGTGTCTCATCAACCTAAGAAGCTTGAAGCTTCACCTCCGCGATGTTTCCACACTCACCCTTCCAACGAGCTGCAAGGATGCGAAATGACCTCTGCAAGGTACTATTGCATTCCAGCCCCTCCCCAACCCCCACTGAATCAACTAATGACATTCACAGTCAGGAGGTCAGATAAGAAAAAAAGAAGCATTTGAAGAGATTTATTGGCAGTTAAGTACAAATTTTATCCTTAACTACACTTACTCATTGAAGTGTAAGCGCTGTCACTTACAGCACCTGGCTGTAAGTGACAGCAGGCCATTTCATCTGAGAACACACTCCAGTTACTGGGTAACTAGTGCTACTAATGAATTGGTTTGCATTTGCAGTCCAGTTGTGGTGGATTTCACATTCTGCACGGTGCCTACTAATAGATCTGATTTTCTTGCACTTGAGATCTCAACATGCAGAAGCACAGGCAATAGGTTAGAATTTCTCAAGCTCCAATTTTGCAAAGGTCAACGGCTGTTTAGAGCTGCCAGTGCACTAAGCTGTAAAGTAATCCTAGCATAGCATTCATAATGAGCAGCATTTGCTAGTCAACAGCATGTGAATATACGTTAATAATAAAAGGAGCTTAGTTGCAGAATGAGGCTGAATTACTTGGACCTGATCCTGCTTTCATTCAGATCAATGGGTGTTTTGCTTTCAGTCTGAATGGGTGGAGGGCCATTGTTCTCTCAGGGTCTAGTACTTGTGCCAACATCTTTTGTTTGGCCAATGATTTGCACCAATGCTGAAATATGTGTCATTTTTGCACCTGCAATTAATTGTCAATGTCAAAGAGGCCTAGTCAAGACCCCTTAGATTCTGCCCTCAGATCTTTAATTTAAATCATCATCATTTCCATCATGATGGAAATTTCCTGCTCAAACAATTGGACATACTGTTCCTTTCTGTTCCGCATGCTAGCATAACTATCAAGGTGATTGCCATTCAAACAGAACATGCAACATCCACTGCTGCTCGAGAAAGATACATTTGCTCACTAAGCTGATCCAAATTATATTGTGCACACAGAGCAGCGGCCACAGGGGAAACTGATTTAACAAGGAATAATTCCTCCCCTTGTCCGAAGTTACTGTTTTAACTACTGCCAATACCTCTTGCTGTTCTAAATACCCCATTGCATTCTTACAAGGGCTGGAAACAACAGTTCTTGAGAGCAGACCCGGACACAAAGGAAAAGTACAGCCGCAATGTGTGTTAAGCCAAGGGATTATTTGGATCCTGGAAGGATTCATTGGTCTAGTCAATGCTTTCATGCTCTGCAGTTCCTGTGCTGACCTTTCCCAGATCACCCACTCAACAAAGGCAGCAAATTCAACCTGTGTACTGGTTGCCTGATCCAGGCAGAAAAAAGAAATGATGGCAACATGTAAAACATGATGCCATCCTGTTATACCTGTGCTGTGCACGGGCTGTTTCTCAACTTCTACTTGTACACTAAATGGTGTAAGAGCAGCATTGTTAATCAATCATACCATTGATCTTCTACTTGGTCATGAAAAAGCTTCCTTTTACAACTTGATCTTTCTTCATACTGTTAATCTGCAGAATGTGCAAGAATTTTGAGCTATGGATTGTTATTTAACCTTTGCAGGAAATGTTTACACCAAGTCATTTTTCCTCCAGGGTCAGCATCAAGCTTGAGCAATATCTTGCTGCCACTGGGGACCTCACTGTCACGGGCTGGGCCCTCCCTTGTGAGCTCTCCTGGAAATTCTGCTGACCTTCCTACTAGACCTAACTGTGTCTTTCACAGGGACTAACATGCAGAAGGGAGAGAGATCAGAAAATTTACAGCCAAGGACCGCACAGGAGATTGCAGCAATAGGGCAAATGGCATTTACCTGGGATCGATCACAAGTTGTCATCCCATGGGTCATCAGACTCAGGTGCGGGAATAGAGATTAGTGCCTAAAGCAAGGGTCTCAAACTCAACTGACCTGGGGGCCGCTGGAAGTAGAGTCTGGGTGAGGCTGGGCCGCATCAAGTATTCCACCACTGTGGTGGTGGTGGGCCGCTCATCCCGCGTCGCTCCCAGAGGCCGGCCCGGGCGCCACCAGTGCTTTGAAGGCCGCAGGGCCCCTCCCCCATGCCCCGCCCGGCTGGCAATTGGCCCACGGGCCGCAAGTTCGAGACCCCTGGCCTAAAGTGAGCCGGGGACCTCTTTGAGGAGAGGTTCCGATCTTGTGGGCAGACTCTGTGCTGAAGAACACTGTGCTGCCCTGTGTCACTTATGTCAAACTCTTTTATAGTCTCTGTGTGCAAGTCGCAGGCTTTGTTATTTTGTGTCCAAATTGGCCAACAAGAACTGGGACTTGGGGGCTTTGTTTGTCTGTGGATTGTATTACTGCTGCTTTTCTTTTCTTTTCCTTTCCTTTTCGGTATCTCTTTCCTTAGTGTTTTAGCTGTTAGTATCCTCCACCCCTATCTTTTAGCCTTTTTTTTTTTTTTTTTTTAGGAAAAAAAGGCATTTTTTTCTCTCAATGCTTGGGTTGTTGTGTGCTGAATCCAGTGTCTGGGCTGGGGTTCCAAGACCAGGGAGTATCTGGGCACAGCAGAGGGGAATCCTGAGCGGATGTCCGCTACAGTGTTCAATCAGCACAGGATCTCATCCTTCCAATTTATGCAGTTCTATATTGATGCCACAGGGCCTTGCATTGTGGGGTTCTGGCAGTGTTCTGGTACTGGTTGGAGCCTAGCAGCCCTTGAACTCTCATCAGAAGCACCCAAAACACCCCAACTGACAACTGTGCCAGTACCAAGAGGGAGCACCACTGGCAGGAAGCAGATGGGCAGTCCCCTCCAGAGTGCAGTGGGTAGCAGGGCTGGCAAAGTATCTCTCACTGCAGGCAGGTCTTGCCAGGCATGTCAGTCCCAGAAAATTCCTAGGTAAGCTGACTGCTGATGCCTGGCCCGATTCTCTTCTTTCTTTTACTGACTTATCAGAAAAACTGCTTTTGAAAGCAATTCCTGATTTAAAAATTCCCTTTCAACGGGAAAACATTTGTTTTGTAGCATAAGGCAGTGGGTGGGGGAGCTTGTTTTAAAATAGATCAGCACCCCTTCTTTTCAGGGGTGCTAATCTGTTTGCCTCATGGATGACAGAGACTTGCCCAATAAAGTCATCCATAGAACAGATCCAGCATCACAGCGCAAAGGGAAGAATAGCCTTTAATGGTGACACTTCCAAACTTCACAAAAGCACCAGCAAGCATACCTGAAGTCCAGTGATTTACTGCCTGATAGGACTCCACAGTAACACACTCTTGCAATGCTTGTGTACCTCTTCTTCAGAGACTCTCAGGGAGATCTGGCTGAAGTGGAAGATCTGCCAACACAGAGCATTGCAAAGAAATAATATGCTACAGTATTTGTTTGGAAGCCCCATACTAGTACACGTACCTGCAGATATTCTCTGGATCCTTTAAGTGAAACCTCACCAGACTCATGACATTGATATAGATACATAGAAACAGAGCGAGTTAGAAGGGGTCTCCTGGGCCATCTAGTCTGACCCCCGGCTCCAGCCAGTTCTGCTCATGACATGCCTACCATGTACATGTCCAGCCTATCCTTGAATATCCTCATCGATGGGGCTTCAACCACCTGCTGTGCAAACCCATTCCATGCCGTTGGGGTCCTAACTGTCAGAAAATACTTCCTGGCATCCAAATTGAACCTTGGTCTCCCAAGCTTTGCTCCATTGGAACATATCCTACCCTCCTACGCAAGGGAGAACAGGTCTCTACCCACCTCTGTGTGACACCAGTTCACGTGCCTATATGTCGCCAAAAGATCCCCTTGGAGTATCCTCTTATCCAGGCTGAAAAGACCTAGCTCCCTCAGTCTTACCTCATACGGCTGTCCTGAAATCTGGCCACCATCCTTGTGGCCTCTATGCTGCACCGATTCCAACCTGGCTATATCCTTCCTGTAATGTGCAGCCCAGAATACTCCAGTGGTGGGCATACCAAGGTCATATAGAGTGGCAGTAATACTTCTCTCAATCTAGAAGCAATGCTTCTGGTTATGAAACCAAGGGTGGTGTTTTCCCTCTTGACCACTGTGTCACACTGCTGACTCATGTTTAGCCAGCAGTTGACCAGTACCCTGAGATCCCCTTCACAAGTGCTGCTCTTCAGCCACTTGTCCCCCAACCTGTGCTTATGACACCCATTCCTATGTCCCAAGTGTAAGACCTTGCGCTTATCCACATTGAACGTCATCCTGTTGTCCTCTGCCCACTTCCATAGTCTGTTCAGATCCTTCTGGATCTGGAGTTCCTGCTCTCAGTTGTGGCCACCACCCTTATTTTAGTATCATCTGTGAATTTGAGGAGCAGACTGGTCACCCCCTCTTCCAGGTCTTTGATGAAAAGATTGAACAGAGTTCTGGGGGACCCCACTCATCACTGGTTGCCATCCTGATGATTCCCCACTAATAGTCACTTCTGCTTTCAGTCCATCAACCATGTCCTAATCTATCAGACAGTGCATTGGTCTGTCTCTCAGCATCCTAAGAGTGAATGCACTTGCTGCCTCAAATATACGTGCTTCTTCTTAAACATGTTTATTTGTGGCCAAGTTCAGATTTTTATTTAACTTGGATCCCTAGTCCAGAGTTGTTAATACCATCTCTTGCCTGCCTGTGAGCATAGTCCTCTGGTCTTTCTGTCAGTGCCCTTGCAAATGAGATAAGAGTACACGGCTTCGGGCATGATGAAGAAACAGACACCAGTTTCTTGTAAAGAAAAGAAATCTGTTCAACCTTTCATGGCTTCAGATGGTAATTAGAACATCTTTGGCAAAGACCTGAACATACTATTATTAACAGCTCCCCCAAACCTTTCAGTTCATGGGAGAACAAAAAAGAGAGCAAGTTGCACAGGTTTAATCACTGAGCTGAGAATAAGATTACCCTGTGCCTAAGCCTGGAAGAAACAGCAGTATTGCAGCTAAAATGTGTTCAGCATGTTAACAAGCCTTCAGATTCAACTTGCAGTGTTCGTGAATATAGGCAGGGGAAGGAACCATAAAGAGTTGATACAAACAAACAAAAGCTTGATGGATGTTTGTTCTCATGATCACTATTAGGTTTTAAGGAGACAGCTGTGCTGTAATCCAAATTATATTCAAGTTTGGCCAGGGCTGATAGTCATATCAGCAATCCATTACTATCAGTAAATAAATACTGCCTCACAACTCCCCCAAAGCTGCAATTAGAACCCTAATCTTATCTTTAACAAATATTTGATCAATAAGTATCTAAACTATTATATGCCATTTTATTTAAAGATGAAAATTTTCTTTGTTAAACTAGATATAGAAAGAGATAGAGATATATTTGTATGTAGAAATTTCTGTAAAAGGAGCTCCAGATATCCAGAAATCTCAAACCATTTTACAGTCTTGCCTTAGCCAGGAAAATTTCAATTACTAGGAAGACAAATAGTGCTAGCTGGGGTAAAAGTCCTGTTCCCCAGGTGGAAATGGCCTTCTGCTGGATATGGGGGATGGGTAGGGTCTGCTACTGCATAGCTATATAGTGGTGGCCTTCCCATGGAAATGCAATGCAACATTTCAAAGGTGGAATGACCACAACTTTGCCAAATCTATAACCTCATCATTTTTCTGAGTGGTCCAAGATTGATCTCTTACCTATAACAGCCTGGAGATGGCATAAGAAATCCCACTTTTGCAAGTAAGACAAATTGTTGTTGTTGTTTACATAAAAGGCTACACCTCTGTGGGTGGAGGTCTGTTTTTGTGTCAAGAAACAATTTGTCCAACTGGTGAGAACCTGCAAAGTTTTGGATGAGACAATAGATTTGCTGCTTCTGTTTTCCCCCTTGAATCCTGATTATTTGTATGGAAAGTGTTTCCATGTTATGGTGTCACTTGGAGAGTTTGCACAGTTGCACAGCATGGAGAGAGTTTGCACAGTTGACATACGGAACATTTAAATTAGCATTTCCCACACACGTACACATCTGTTCTCAGGGATACAATCACGTGAGAAAAAAATATCTACATCTCATGATATTCTAAATTTAGTTAAAGTAAGTCTGCTGGTTTAGCAGCCTTTGACGTATGTAACAGAAACTTGGGTCAAAAACGGAAACAAAGCAAGTCTTCCTTGAGCACATAAGAAGCTGCCAGTGGCTCACTCCAATACTCTTAGAAAGACACAAGTCTTTCTGAGCTGTATTTGGAGTGCCAGGAATTCAGTCTGAGACGTCTGCATGCAAAACATGAACCATTACTGCCTGAAAGATCCTAAGACATAATGAGGTCAATTTCCATGAAATGGGTTCTGCATCTAATCATTATTATCAATCATTTGCAAACATTTTCAATATGGATCCGGTTCATCTCTTTTGCATATTAAGATTTCTTCCCTCTCTACTTTCCTTTAAAAAATGGTTTGACTATTCCCCATACACTTTCCTCTGGGCCCTCAGAGACTTAACAATTAATGCCCCCAAATATTTTCTCTAGGATATCTGTCATCTGTTTCTTACATCATTGTTTTGCAACAGGAGATTCATATTCACCAAGAAGGAAAAGCATGTGTTAGGTTAGAGAAGGACTATTTTCTGGCTGCAGTTCTGGCCTCATAAATAACAACAATAACAATGAATACATGAGCTTGGGACTATAAATATAATATACAAAAAGCATGCACAGTGTCATTGCTTCATATTGGGCTTGCCTGGTAATCTGAAATGGGTCTGCTGTGGTTATATTAGGAGAGGCATGATTTTTTCAATTAAACTGATGACTGTCCAATACTGTTTTTCTTATGCGGTTAATCTCTCTCTGTGTGTTGATAGTTAGTAGTCAATAAGTTGATCCTTTTGCTTATAGGCATGTGTGGAACTACATCTAGACATACATTATATAATTCTTACTGTAAGCCTATCGGCTGAGTTGCTGCTATTCTCATTTTACAGATATAACAGGTTGCCATGGACAATCAAAGCACTACCCATCAAAGCAGTAATAGCAGATGTGGGAGCTCACAGCAAACCTAGACCATATCTTCTGGATTGATCACGACACCAGCAGAAGACCCGTTTGACAGATTGCACAATGAACATGTGAGATGAAGAGGTAAGAGCAAGGCATCCCATTCATCACCATCCCTGTGAGTTTCCATGTGTTCAAGGTGAACAACAAGAGCGTAGGGCTCCTGTATGATGTGGAACCCTGATTTTACAGTTTTCTAGACTGAGTGGGGAGCCTACATGGCTACAAAATCTCCCCACTACAGGATGTCAGCCTCAGCACACAGAACTTCAGCTTCAAACATCAACATCAATACATAGAGGACAATGAGGCTGATGATAGAAACATAGAAACAGAGTGAGTCAGAAGGGGCCTCCCGGGCGATCTAATCTGACCCCTGGCTCCAGCTGGCTCTGCTCACGACATGCCCACCATGTGCATGTCCAACCTATCTTTCAACACCCTCACCAATGGAGCCTCAACCACCTCCCGTGGAAGCCCATTCCACACCCTCGGGGTCCTAACTGTCAGGAAGTGCTTCCTGGCATCTAACTGGAATCTTGAATCCCTGAGCTCTGCCCTGTTGGAGCGCATCCTGCCTTCCTCTGTGGAGGAGAACAGGTCTCTACCCACCTCCAGGTGACATCCGCTCACATACCTGTATGTCGCCAACAGATACCCACTGAGTCTCCTCTTCTCCAGGCTGAAGAGATCCAGTTCCCTTAGTCTCACCTCATATGGTATCCCCTGCAATCCGGCCACCAACCTTGTGGCCCTACGCTGCACTGACTCTAACCTGACTATATCCTTCCTATAATGAAGGGCCCAAAACTGAACACAATACTCCAGTTGCGGGCACACCAGAGTCATAGAGTGGTAGTAATACCTCTCTCGATCTAGAAGCCACACTTCTGGCTATGCAACCAAGGGTGGCATTCGCCCTCTTGATCACCACATCACACTGCTGACTCATGTTTAGCCTGCAGTCAACCAGCACCCTGAGGTTCCTTTCACAAGTGCTGCTCTCCAGCCACTTGTCCCCTAACCTGTACTTATGACACCCATTCCTATGCCCCAAGTGCAAGACTTTGCAGTTATCTACATTGAGCAGCATCCTGTTGTTTCCTGCCCACTTCCATAGTCTGTCCAGATCCTTTTGGATCTGGAGTACCTATT
>NW_025335268.1:65056160-65137919 GCF_004798865.1 Varanus komodoensis
AGCCTGCAGTCAACCAGCACCCTGAGGTTCCTTTCACAAGTGCTGCTCTCCAGCCACTTGTCCCCTAACCTGTACTTATGACACCCATTCCTATGCCCCAAGTGCAAGACTTTGCAGTTATCTACATTGAGCAGCATCCTGTTGTTTCCTGCCCACTTCCATAGTCTGTCCAGATCCTTTTGGATCTGGAGTACCTGCTCCTCCGTTGTGGGCCCTGCCCCAGTTTTAGTATCGTCTGCGAATTTGATCAGCAGACTGTTCACCCCTTCTTCCATGTCACTGATGAAAAGATTAAACAGGATCGGCCTCAGGACAGAGCCCTGGGAGACCCCATTTAACACTGGCCTCCATCCCCATGATTCCCCACTAAAGGTTACCCTCTGCTTTCAGTCAGTCAACCATGCCCCAATCCATCGTACAGTGCATTAGAAGGGGTGAGCTTGCATGCTCATCTCTGCTTTCTCCACTCACACGGTCATTGCACCCTCCATCAGAATGTTTCAATGGAGCTAAAGTAAGATGAATTCCTCATTTCCTCTAAAATGCCTGAAATCTGAGGAACTTCTGCTTTACGCATTTTCAAAACCCCTTACACTTGTGGATGCCAGCAGAGATTGAGCTGTGGTAGACAGAACTGTTGCTTTAAGAACTTTAAATTTGTAAAAGATGAGACTTTACCATGGCCTGTAACATAAGCACATGTAATAAATTATGGTGGCGGCTGTGTGAAATGTTTGCAGACCAGTGACAACCCAGAGCACTGTCTCTCACTTCAGTAAATTTCAGCATTAATGGCTTATTCACCCAACATCTGAACCTGCTCTCTTAACAGGCAGATGGGAAAGCTGTAAAATTTCAGGCCCCTCCTCTCTAGTCTTCCTTCCCACTGTGAGGATGCAGCTCATCACCTCGGGTGTCATGCTTATGACAAATGCTGGGGGTTGATCATCAGCTTGGATTCCCTGTTGGGCAAGAGGCAGTGCATCCAGCCACATGCAGGACGAAGAGGGGGAAATGTCATTGAGGAGTTTATGAGAGCAAAAGACAGAATGTAAATCTGAGCCAGAAGACTGTGGCAAAATTTTACTATGTATTCAGATCCAGACTGTGCAAATAACAACTTCTCTGAGCTCACAGGTGTGGAAATTGCATGTTATTTCCACACTATGGGAAATAATTGGATTATCATAGTGCAGCTCTGTGCATAGCAACTGTTATTTGTTTTATCCTTTCATTGGAAAGTTAGATAGGTCTGTGGAAGATCTGCAGTTATGTTTGGGACACAAATGGAGAAGGTGAAATACTGTCAATTACTGCATAGCATATTCACGTCAATGAATGATTTTAATTCATAATTTTGCAGGTATTTAATAACAGGAAGAGATGTAGTATAATCCATGCAAACACAAGCACAATGCACAGACCTGTAGTGCTGCAGAGTTCTGCATAAGCTCCACTGGTAACTGTTTGTACATGACTGCTATATGCTTGCAAAATATGAGCTACACTGCAAATATTTTCTTTAAAAAGCATAACGGCAAAAAGCTCTGTCATAGAAACAAAATTTGCTAATATTAAACAACACATTTTGGCACTGAAAATGGAAAAGGAAGTGGAAATCTATAGATTCATGATAAAATAAGGATTATTTCTAACCAATGAGCTTTCAATTTATTACTTAAGAGGGCAATGAAGCAACCACATTTTATACCTGGAGCTATTCCGCTTTCAATTTTCTGTAGTGCTGCTGGCATTAATCAGTTGAACTGTTAAAATCACCAGAGAAAACAGATTAAATGGTTCCTTAAATAGATGATAAATGTATAATTTATATATGAAACATCTTGTGCCATGCCCAGTAATACCACCTTCAGATGAGACTACATTTTAAAAATTGCTCTCCTTCCATTTCTAATTTTCTATTGAAATAAAACCCACTTTTTCCTGAATCTGTAACTCGATTAGTGAACCAAGAGATTCCTGTATAGTTTGGTCTTATGGATGTCAAATACGGTCTAGAAACTTCCAGGATCCAAAGTCATTTGTTGTGTGCTTGCATTGTTATTTGTTTAGCCATTTGGCATCAGCAATCAGGATTTTATATGCTAGAAGCAATATGTGTATCAGCAGCCAGCAGTGCAAAAGAGGGAGAGAGAGAGACCACCTAACCATAAAATATCATTATGACAGTGATTTCATTTCTTTTATTACATTTCTATACTGCTCAATAACGGAAGCTCTCTGGGCAGTTTACAAAGATTAAAACCCTTATAAAGGGAGTGCTCTGCTTAATGTAAAATCAGTTTAGCTACAAACATATAAGCAGAGCAAACACACTCATGCATCTGCATACATGTACACATTGATATATGCACATATCCAGACCATATCTTATGACCTGATTAACAGTCTGTCATGTGCAGTGAAATGCCTGGGAATGCAGGTTGGTCTAACCACACCCCCACAGATTGTTGTTGTTGTTAGTTGTGCTAGTGCATCAGACCCATCACAACCCCATGGACAACATTCTCCAGGCCTTCCTGTCCTCAGCCATGCCCCGGAGTCCACCTAAGCTCACACCAACTGCTTCAGTGACTCCATCCAGCCACCTCATCCTCTGCCATCCCCTTCTTCTTTTGCCCTCAATTGTTACTGTTGTGCTATCTGAAGAGAGCTCATTCCATAACTGGGAGTGACACCACTGAGAAGGACCTTCCTTTGTTGGCACCTTACCAGCCAACAGGGGTGCCTAGAAGATGTCCTTCACAATGAGCATGGCATACAGTGATGATAATCTGACCTTCAGTATGGCAAAACAGCAAATCAAACAATAATGATGTAGCCTTAGGTGATCCCCGGGTGCTCAGAGTAGGGAAAGGTAAGACATATGTTGAGTTTGCCATTTTGTGTGGGAACTCTATTTGCCTGTCCCAAGAGTGACTGTGGAATGGCACACACTGTCATGGGCAGGTTGCTGCCTCCCTCTTTTCCTCTCCTGCAAACTCAGATGAGAACTTAGACTTACAGTCCTTCATTATTGCTTAACAGTTATAAAAGAGCAGAAATCAAAGTAGTGTTTTCTTTGTCAGAGAAGCCCAAGCGAAGAGCTGAATCCACACTGAAACATCCTCTCCTTCTCTCCTTTTCAGAAAATTCTGACTTCGCCATCCAGGTAGCTCCTGCTGTTTGCGGGCTAGGAATGGAAGGCTTTGAAGGCTAGGAATGCTGATGGTTTGTAAGTGGCCTGTTTGCATCACCTGCCATCTCCAGACTTGGTTGAGGGACTCCTCCATCACCTCTTCCCTGACCTCCTTTCCAAGCTGGGCTTCTTCTAATGCTCTGCCTGAGAATCTTCACTAGGTATCCTTGAAATGGCCAAGTCCTCTGCTCTTCTGCCTCTTCCTCTGAATTGGGCGAATCTATCCAAGCAGAGTGTAATATGCAAGACCTGCATCCTCTCTTTGCACACACCTTACTAATGAAACCAGTACATTTTCAAGGATTGGATTGTTTCAGGGGTGCGGGAGGTATGTACTAAGATACAGTGTATATTTGAAATGTGCATAAAATCTTTGCAGGGCTGTTGTTTTCAATGGGGTGAAATGCTTATATTTAAAAGTGTCTACAAATAATGCATACACTTAGAAAAATGTACATATAAACCAAGTTCACAATCTGACCCAAGTTTGGAACAAGCTTGGCAGGAGAAAAATGAGAATCTTGGTAAACTCTGACATGTTTGCCTCTCCTTAGTCTGAAGGCTTTTGTCTATATGTGAGAAACACAAGTCAAATTCAGTTTCTTCATCCAGAGGAAAAGTTAGCAATGGTGGTATTTTCCTTCAATCATTTACAATATTTATGTGCTGTAAATAACAAACTTTATTAATAATAAACTTTTCTTTTTCATGATCAAAAGCAAAGAGTGATCAATGTGTAGGCATAAAAATGGAAGTTTCTTTTATTTCAGATTCTAAGATCAGCGTCTTGTACACAAAATCTATGTACAAAACAAGGGTGAGACCCATATTCTTTGTTCTACCCACAGAAGGGCACTGCTACACCCACAAACCTTCCCATCTACTCTAGACAGCTTGGGAACCAAGGCAGATTTGGGGGTTTCAAAGGGGGCTGTGTAGGGGAAAAGCTGGTGCAGCAGCCTGATTCTACAAGAGCTGTCCTGCTGGAATGAAGTCTCTGAATTGAGCCCCAAGATTCTAAGGATGGCAATAAAAAGAGCACACGGCAACTTCTTCATAAGATATTTAAGTTCAGCTCCACAGGACATATAACAGACATGCACACCAGTAAATCAAATGCTGAGTCAATCTTTAGTGTTACTCTTTCTTTTGTAAAACTTTCGCTATTGCATAAGGAGACATTCCTGATAGGGTGGGTTGGTTGGTTAGTTGGTCTTTTGCTTTTAATTTTTAGAAATGCCAGGCAACTAATTCATCCACTAATTCATTGCAGTTAAAATGTTGCAAAAGGAAAGTGCAAGAGTGCTCTGGGGTAGTGCCATTCAGGCAGTTGGCTTCTGTTCCAAATTTTCATATCTCTCTTTTCAAGCTCAGCCATGCAGAGGAAAAAAAATGTCTGCTGGAAAATTATGTTCGCTTTTGTACTGAAGTGGCTCTTGACCATGATTGGTGATTTGGGGTCAGTGCCAGGCAACCAACTATCCATCCATCCACCCAGCAACCAACCAACCAGAGGAGTTCCCAGCAGGCAATGCAATGCCACCTTTGTTGCAAGCAGCACACATGTGCCAGCACTAAGACCTGGAGGAGAATATTTGTAAAGCAGAATTAGTTTTCCATGAATGCTCCTGGGAAGCTTGTCAATATTCAAGCCAATTCTGAATCAAGCCAAAAGGAGTTTACTCTGCAGTGTTATGAACCCAGACACCTTTCAATCAATGAGGCAGGAGGCTGATGCTGGAATTCCCTTCATGAAAATATGAGGTCCTCCCTAATGAACTACGGCCCCTGAAAGCAGGGGAAAATAATTTTGAAACTGCTATGGATCAGAGCAAAAGATCTTTGACACGAACTAAGTATTATTCTTTGATGGGTTTAACAACTTTTTTGACTGCTGGATTGGCATAAATGCAGCTGACTTCCAAGCATAAGAGCTGTAGATCCAATTATCTGGCAATGTGCGTCTCACATCAATCAAACCTCTCCCTCTTTTTTCTTTTTCTTTTAAACAATGATGGGTTTCCAATTGAGAATCTGGCACGCAATTTTGGCAGTGATACTCTTGGTCTAAAGGCAATATTTACAGCCTGCATTTGTATTAGATAATCACTGCTTTCTTGAATTGACAGCAGGTCTCCACCTTGTTGCCGATTCATATTTAGCCATCTGTACATGTTTTATGGTGCTATTTATTATCTGTTTAGCAGGACCAGCAGGGTGCTAGTATTCTGCTTTGTCAATATGCTGACTCCTGCAATGTCTATCTTAGGATGCAAGCAGATCGCCGACTTAGTTGAAATAAACTTTTTGAAACAGATTTTGCTTTCTAAATCATGCAAGAGTTTTTGATCAGTTTGCTCATTACTGATTTATCATCATAATTTTCTGGATACAACCTAATGATGATGAGTTTTATTTTGTTATTGTATTTATGATTCATTCATGGCCAGATCCTACCCCAGATTTTACTGTAAGTTAAACTATATTGAACTTGCTAAATGCAATGAAAAGTGGCCACAAGGTGGAAGCAGGGATGATAAGGTCCATCTAGAATCTGGCTCTTGTCCTCATTGGACTACTTCCTTTTCCTTTACTTTGGCCTTGGCCAGGAAGTGAGCTGAGATCAAATTCATGCACACTCAGGAATGCTAGTGAACCTCTCTTTGCACTAAGTGCACCATTTTTTGTGCAGGGTATACAAAATACACAGCACCCACAAGGCATGTGTACAGAAGCAGAACTCTGTTTGGACAGTGGCTGCACGGCTGCTGGCTGGCATGTGCACAAGCCAGCTTCACAGACTCTTTTGGACCTGCTTGCACAGCTCACATGAACCCTCAGTGCAAGGTGGACTCAGGACAGAGAGAAAGCAGGCTAGAGTCCGATGAGACAAGCCAAGGAATATGATGGATTCCCACTCCCAAATGGCATTCCTCACACATCACTATGGAACATTCCAGTAGCTCAAGAGTAATTTCTGGGTACTAACTCAAACAGTTTCAGATGGCAGTTGGCATGCCAGCCAAAATGAAGCAGGCATGCAAAAAGGATGTTCTTTAATAATGCTCCATAAGCTTAAATAACTTTGGCTCATAATCAGGCTTAAGCAAGCTAGACCATGTTCCAAATAGTTTGTGGAAGCCTATTTCCAAACCTTGTTCAAACTCTGTTGTACTCAACCACAATGATTTCACAAAGAGCATGATAGTAGTACCTGACCATCCTCTGAGCTTGGTCTGGCCAATTTACAAACAACTCTTCTACCCACCTGCTTCTCTTCCTCTCTCTCCAAATCCAAACTCCTTACCTGTGTGGCTATTCCAAAAGCAGTGATAGGGAAGCAGAAGAAGGGAAATGGATACTTCCATGCTTTTCCCCTTGAGACTTGGAATACAGCTAAAGTTGCTTACCAAGCATGGAATGAACTAGTGAAATCCTAATCAGAAAATAACCTTTGGCTCCTTAACTCTAGTCGTTTATATAAGGTGATCCTATGAACAAGACAATTTTGTATTTCTAAGCCTGGAACTGCAGTTTTTACTCCATTAGGTGAAAAGACAGTGATAGGTTGCATTTGAGGAACTGGCAGCCTTGGAGAGAAATCTGAGTTCCTTTTTTCCATGTAATTTGCACTGTTTTCACCAGCTTAATAGAGATATAAATGCTCACGGCATAATCTCATTTCAGACCTATTTGTATGTCTAGCAACCAATACTTCTCATATGAAGGAATGGTCTAAAGAGTAATATGCTTAGTAGGGCTGGAAAAAAGCCAGCTCTGAATAAGGACACTTTTCTGATTGCTTATTGATGAACCCTCCATAAAACCTTAAGTTTTAGCCAACAAGCTGAGTATGAAATTGCTACCACAAACAATGTTGCCAAAAAATATGGTACGCAGAGAGCAAACATCCTTTTCCTTGCACAGTCAATGCTGTTGCCACACTTGCAGGCACAAATTCAGTCAACAGCAGTAATTTTGGAAGCAATGGGAAAGTTATGCAGCCAGTGCTGGCTTTTGGTGCAGGTAAAAGGGCAGTGAAAACTATGGGACTGTAAAAATGAATTTGCAACTGGCAGACACAAGATATGGCCCCATTTCACTGCAAAAATGCCATTTGAAGCTACATGAGCATATGATACATAGCATTCTGCTAAAGTTCTGTGTATCTGCTTCTCTTACAGAATGATGCTCAGTACAATTCGTCAGGTCTGCAGAAAAAAGACACCTGCTTTCTCAGAACTAGTTGTTGAAGGGAAAAGCTCACTAGCACATGTGATGGGCTGGTTTAGTTTTTACAGTAATTGAGATACAATCTTTAAAGACACTCATCTAAATTTTACACTGGTCTATTTCAGCTCTGGCGCTCCACACCTGTCTTTGGAAAGAAGTGCTTTCATTACTCCAGGATGAATAATCAGATGGTATTTAGAAAGATAAGGATGAAGTATTGTTTCCTTCCTTTTATAATAGCAATGTGTTTAGGCTTTTTCTGAATGAGAAACATAAACACACCTGTTTTCCTTTAAAATACATTGTTTCTGAATTACATGCATCAAAACAAAAATTATAGGAGTCAGTTATCCTTCACAATGATGTTCAGAGTAATAAAATAATATGAAGTATCATTCAGTTAAATGATGCTAACCTGCTTCTAAATGTTTTTTTCTGAAATGTCACTGTAGTCTATATTCCGTATAGCACAGAGAAGAATGAATGAGATAATTGGGCTGCATCCATTATGCTTACTCAATCAAGTTATCTTTTTAATCTCTGTTCTTTACAGAATTTTAATCTTTTCTTCTAATGCTTCCACCACATGCCTTCCATCATTCTTTGGTCCCTTTCCCTGAACTGGTTTTTTTCCCTCCTTTTTTGCAGTCTTATTTTCAAAATGGGCCAAGTCTGAAAATGACATTCAAGGACGCACAGTTACCATTGATTTATATTATGGCAGTATATTATTTTCCATATTGTTCTCCCTTGCCTGCACTTATTACTTTTTGACTGTCATTATGTTCCCAAGAGACATCTTTATTCACCAATGCACCGTGACACCTAAATGTTGCTGAAGGGTCCAATATCTAACATTTCCCATTTTTACAAGATCAAAAAGGCACAGATCCAGGACTGATTCTCTTTTCATGGCCCTGGAACTTTGAATCTGAAGCTGAGTCTGCAGTGTTTAATTAGGAACATAAAAAAACTCACTCCAAGAGTAAACGGACTTGAAAGATGAGAATTTTAGATCTATGATTTTTCTTTATTCTAGCAACCTTCATCAGAGATTAAAGTGCTATCACCTATGGATGTGCCTTAGATACCGGCATCTCCACCTTTAATGGTGGGGAAGAAACAGCTTTTTCCCTGCTCCTGCCTTGCTCAGCCATGAGTGTACAGACTGGCCTTAGGCAAAACATCTTTCAACTTCTGTTCTCCTCTCCCTAAGACAAGAATAAAGAGAGAACTAAGATGTGACCACAAACTTTACCACTGCAGCCTTGCATGAATAATTCCCATACTCCCCTGTAATCATTACGCGATTATTACTACTTCTGCAGCAGCAGCTAATGGTGATGGTGATGACACCAACGGTCCTGGGATGCCTCATTTCCTATCTTCTTTGACCTTCAGCTGTGTAAACCTACATGGGACAGTCTGTGCATTTATTCGAGCAAATTAGAATGGGATAAAATGAATTAGTGCTTACTGATTTTCTGTGTTTCCTAGTCTTGTGTCTATGTATTTTAGAGTCAGCTCAGGCTGCCTGGCAAAAGTATAAGCATAATCATGGTGGATTTCTTTCCTCTCAAGAGATTATGCAGTAAAGACACATATCTGTTTACTGGCAATCTATCTTACATTACCAGTGATGGGGCAAGTCACTATATGGTGCTCTTTAATGTTTGAAATGAGATTTATAGACCAGCCCTTAGCTCATGCCCTTGCCTTGTATAACTTTAGGTGGATTTTGCATTCTTTAAGTAATTTATGTGCTGCATGGGAAAATATATCTATTTCTTTTTCCTTTTGGGGCTGGCTTGGCTAAAGTTAGATCATGTGGGACTGACCTAGCTCAGACTGCTTCCTGCACCCATCTTCAGAGTTCCTGTTTTTCCATGGCTAGGCAGGCTATTCCCCTTTCCTGTATTTTGTACTACAACTCAGCAGGGGTTATGGAACTTGTAGTCCAAAACATCTGGAAGACATCTGGCTCCTTACCCTGCTTCAGGCAATTATGCCTGAAAAGGAGCCTGGGTCTGTACATGAAAATGCTGGTTAACATTGGTTAGGGAGAGGAAGATGCATCTTTCTTTTTTCATTTTATTTATTATACTTCATTCATTAAATGTTCTTTAAAAATGAAAAACAGTATAGCTAGATCTGACACACACACAGCCAGAGCATCTTTACTGATGGGACAACCCTGTCCAAGTCCAGCATACAAATAAGAGCAGAATAAGAGAGAACAGGGGCCTTGATACTGCCTGTCCCCAGTTAGCACCTGGACAGCTGACTCAGAAGCCGCACTGCAGGGGGCACCCAGCCCCAGGCTTCCCCCTCTTCGGTGAGTTGTATTTAAGTGGTGGTCATTAATCCTAAATTTGCATCTATATGCCCAACTTAGTATACAAGGTGTGTCCAGAAAGCAATGAGAATGAAGTCCCTACCCTCAAGGAGGGCTCTGTGAAGGCAGAAGCTGGCCAAGGCTACTTGGGGTGGGGTGCCAGGTATACATTAGAACACACACACACACAGATCACAATCTCCAAAAAGAAAAAGCGGTAAAAGAGGTGGTGGGGGGGAAGCAACCATGAAACAGCTTGCAATGGCAGGGAATGGGGCAGCAACTCATCCTTCCCATGGTGTCCCCAGTGATACCAGTGGGAGGGCTAAGGGGAAAGGAGGGCTCAACAACCCACAGCATGACTGATAATCTGTCAGGGCACCCGTGGTTGTTTGTACACTGAGGCAGCTTGCCCTGGTTCACTGGTCTTTTTGACTTGGTCTCTAATCAAAAGGCTGTTCACCTGGGCCACTCACTATATCACAATATTACCTGCCTTTCAGAGTTTTGATGAAATCAAGAGTGAGGTTGAGAGAACCATGTCCACAACCCGAAGCAATTTGGCAGAGGAGCAGGGATGAAAGCACCAACATAAATAAAGCTTTTGCCAGGTTTCCCCTGACCTGCTAAGATGGAGGGTTTCACTTTGCTTACAAAGTAGCATGTTTATATTATCCCCCCTAATGGAAAGTGCTATGACACCCATTCACATTACAGTCAAGGTATAATGGTAATATTCAGCATTGGTTATGAGATGTTATGAGTAATGGGCCTTGCTTAAATCCATTTTGTGCTGCTCCATTGAGTTCAGAGATGCTTTAGACAAACAGATGAGAATCCTGCCAAGATTGTAAAAGCAGCAGAAGCTGGCCTGGATTAATCCTTTTCTGGTTTTATTGGATCTGGATTCCCACTGAAACTATTTGTGCTATGGACAAGACATGGGACTATGAGTATTCCATGTGAACTAGCACTGTGCCAAATTCTGACCTCAGGATCTTTGGAAGTTTTCTTCTTTCATGGAAAACAGTTCCATATTTCTGCCCCATTCTCAGAGTGTGTCATATTTTTAATTTTTTTTGGGGGGGTGTTTTTGAGTTTGCCTAATTATTGCAAGATGGGAGAGGGTGCTGCATTCTGTGTGTGTGTCTATCTCTTGCTCTCTATGATTTGTATAACACAACTGGCATCACTCTGCAGCCTCTTCCTTATCCTGACCTGAGAAACAGAAACAGAAACAAATTTGGATGGAATCACCTGGTTTCATCTTCCCCAGACTTTCTTTAATTGAAGTGTGGGAAGACTGGCAGGCTTCAGCCTGACGGAACAGTGATGATCCTATGAAAGACAGGACACACTCTTGCACCCACCCACAGCTTTTGGTCATCTGGTAAGTAAAATAAGTACAATAACCCTGCCCTCTGTATCCAAGGGAATGTCACTGAAATGGGGAAAAAAATAAATAGATTGCTTTTCTACAAAATCGAGTGTATACAGTTGAAAATAAAGCAGAAAAAAATGTTGGCACAGCACTAGTCTGAACCCGAAAGAGATTAGAATGAATCCACGTGGACTCTTACTGTGGACTATCTCTCCAAAGCACCATGTTTTCCATATAAAAAGGAACAAGTGATAATTGGAAGTGTATCTATAGGCACAATGATATAACGATAATAGTCATAACAACAATAAGTATGAGTCATCACTTGTGCATTGTGCTTTTAAAGGTGCACAAGGAGATTGCAGTCTCAGGTTCAGCACATGGGAAGCCATAGAAGGGAGGCAGGGAAGCAATACGCAGAGGTTTCAGTCGCAGGAGCTTAAAAGTGGTCGCAGGGTCAGAGCTTAGATAACTCAGTGCCATCCAGTTTTCATGGACTGCAGCCCCCACTAGACCCAGCGAGCATGACCAAGGGTCAATGATTATGGCAACCAGAGTCCAAAGCAGCTGAATGGCTCCAGCCAAAGCATCATCTCTGCAAAGATAACCAGAAGGTTGAAATTCCACAGCCAGATTTTCTTTTAAATCTGGTAACAATTTAACAAACAGCCGTTACTGCAATCCGGCTTGCCCCCTGTACATAGGATAGGCTATGAATCTGCGGGTATCTCCAGAAGAAGCTTTTGTCCCATAATCACTCAGCTTTCAACACAGGATTGTCTCATCTTCCATTTTCAACCCTCCCACATTTGATTATTTCATTCTTTCTCCTTTTATCTTGGCACAAAGAAAACCACTAAGCAGTCAAGGGAATAGCTGCAGAATAGTTTTGATTTGTAGCACTAGAAGACCCCTATCTGGAAGCACCCTGAATTAATTCGCTAAACTCTAGAAATCTTATGGGGAAGTTTTGCCATCCATTATTATATAGTTCTCATTGTATTATACATTTAAGAATTGCTAACAAATTTGCAGGGAAGGGGTGAACAATGTAACTGTTTCCTCTTCTCTACTGCTTCTTTATAGGAAAAAAATCTAGACTTGGACCCAAGGAAATGACAATCAGGCCTCAGCATTAAAGACACAACCGGCCAGCAGGTGGTGCCCAAAAGACAATGGAAGCAGGTTTGTGTATGTGTTAAGCCCAGAGAAGATTGTAAATGGAGGGCAGGACAAACTTTGTGGAGAAGGACACACAGGCATGCTTCTAGCAGGGATGACAGAAGTAACAGTTTTGGAAATTAACACATTGATAATACAAGAAATGGACCAATGCACAAACTAGTTAAAGTAACCAGGTTAACGGAGGAAGTGTACAAATCAGTTTAAGTAATGAAGACTTCCTGAATTTCTATGTCCAGTGTATATAACATTTATCATTCACGGCTGCTTAGAAAAATTGCAATTTTACTATACTCATTTGCTCCTATCTTATATGTAACATTTGCGCTGTACCATCAAACGAAGGCCCACATGCTGCATAGGGAATGTCTGTTGTTCCTGTTCAGTGTCCTTGTCCTGTAAGGTTTCCTCTTTGTTTTTCAGGAGTGGCTCAATACACCATCCTTTGTTAACCTGGCGTGTCCCACGTGTCTTAGACTATAACTCTCATCAGTTCCAGATAGCATGACCATGCCTGGCTGTCTTGAAGGATGCAATCTGTAGCCCTGGAAATCTAGAGGTCACCAAGTTAGAGGAGACAGAAATAAATTATATACCGTGTGCTGTAACATCTACCTTCTGTCTTTCAATCATCACATTTATACTCTGCTTTATTACAATTAAAAACTCACACAAGATACAATATAAGCCAATGTCAGTTTGTGCTATGGTGTGGAGAGGAGGAGGACTATTCCTTACAGCTCACTATTTGAGGTATTTTGTGTTGTTTATTTCTTAGCTGATTCACCTAATTTATTCCTTCTGTGTATTTTTCATTAAATCAATATTATGATCATTTCAGAGACATGCACAGTTCTGTTTTGCTGCTTTCAAAGAGAATGGTGGGGCATCTTTTCTCTGATGCCTGAGAATTGGCCTGCCAGGTGCTGGCAATGCTGAGAATTGGCCTGCCAGGTGCTGGCAAGTGTACTGATGGCACAAGTTGAGAGCAGCTCAACTCGGATCCTTCATCACGACAGCACACCGAGTCACAGTGCTTTGGCTGTCAGAGGGTTTTTGGCTGAAAAACACATCACAGTGCTTCCCCATCCACCCTACAGCCCCGACTTGGCTCCTTGAGACTTTTTCATCTTCCCAACCAGATGAAGAATGGTTTGAAGGACACCATTTTGGTAGTGTGGATAACATCCAAAGAGCCACTACCCAAGCTCTGAACGCCATACCACTTGAAGACTTCCAGGGGTGTTATGAAGAATGGAAAAATTACTGGGAGGGTTGTGTACATTCACAAGGTGCATACTTTGATGGAGACAATGTTCAATTGTAAAATTTTTCAATAAAAGAATTTTTATAATATCATTCTCATAACTTTCTGGACACACCTTATATGTACACTATATGCAAATATATGTCCTCTTGGTCTTCTTTTTTTTGGTGATGTTTCCTTCTTTTATGATGATTTGTAAATGGCTACTGTAGATCATCCGGTGCTAGTCCACGCCCACCCCCATTGTCATCCTTACCTTTCAGCTACTTTGCTTTTTTTCCTCTATGAGTCTATTCCTCCCTTTCTGCCTTTCTTTTAAGGACTCTTTATCCCTGATCCTTATCATATTGCTAAGGCTCATTACTCAGGATTGCTTGCTATGGATCACTTAGCCTTGCCATAGCCTTTTAACGAGTACGAAGTCCAAAGGTAGTTTAAGAGCAGTACATGGATGTATTTACATCTTATAAAAAGTCAGGATTCATTAATACTGGCAAGGCAGGTACTCTGGTTTAAGTTGCACAGCATCTAGTTCATATGGAATGAAAGCCTAGGTTAGGCAAAGCTTTTCTTAGGGTTTTCTTAACTGATTGTCCTTACTCAGTTTGTTTGCTAACTATGTTCTTCATAAAAACATTAACAAGAAGAATATTCATTAAAGCATTAACAAGAATATTCTACTTAAGAGTAATTTTGTAAACCACTTAGGATACAGTTCTACCTATGCATGTTTAGACAGGAAAAAAAGTCCTGCAACTTCTGGCAGAGCCAAAAGTCCTACATATATTACCTGAACCATGCTGGAAATTGTATAATTTTTCTGACTAAATATGCACTAAGATTGCTACAAATCCACTACTCTAGCAAAAGCAAACACCTGAGCACTACCCATTGCCAAACTGCATGATGTTATCTTAACTTTGTTGTTTTGGCACCAAGTGTGGTTCCCCCCAAAACTCTCACACACACAATGAGAGTCCCCTGATTTATATAAGTGGCATATAAGTCTTTAAAATCAAATTTTAATAAATAATTGCTCCTGAAAAGTGGCTTATTTCAAAATGTTATTTAGAGATTCCATTATATGCATGCAGCAGCTATTTAAATGGCTTTATATGCAACTACTATCACATCATTCCATGGGCTAAATGAAACACCATGCTAATGTGATAGGACTTCCTCTCTCCTCGCTGCTGCAGCCTCTGTGCTAAGAAAGAATCTGTCCCAGAGCCCACCCCAGCCTTCTAGAAGAGATTTTGATGGTACGGGGGCATGGGGAATGGCTCCCACCCAGTTCCACCAATGGCATTGCTTCAGTCAGCAGTATGACACCTCTGGGCACAAGCCAAAATTTTTAAATGAAGGGTGCATGAAATATCTTTAAATGAAAACTCTACTATTTTAGTTTCTGGAGTTACACACCAAGAAAGGCGTATGCCTGCCCCTCGGGAGAAAACTCCATATATGACTGTTCTGTATTTGCATAAACTCAATTGCATGCATTTACCCTGATAAGGAGGTGCTTTCTCAGCAAGTAGATTTAAAAAAAAAAAAACAACAACAACTGCCTTACCACACCAACACATCACCTGTATTAATTTCACTGTGACACCTGGGACCTCTTAAAGATACATAGGAAGCCTTGCATTTTTCTCTAGATCACAGGTTAATAGCTCCACAGTCATCCCATCTTTTTTATTGATTTATATTGTAAAATGTCAACCAAGCCTAATAAAACCACAAAGAAAAAAATTATCTACATAAATTTGAATATATCAATATCAGAGCAGGCACAAACAAGACACGCAAATACATACATGGCACTGCAACATTCTGTGCATGTAAATATTAATTTGCAAACAGCATCATTATACTACCTGTTCAAATGTTGAAAGTTTGTTATTTCCTAAGTCCATTGTATAACAGAGATGGAATTCTGTCAATGTTGTAATACCAATCTTTTATCTGTGAAAGTGGGATAGAAATATAATCCATAAAATTTTATTATAAAAATACCCAAACTGTGCATTAAGTTCTAGAAAGCACTGGATAATCTGAAAGAACACATATGCTAGTAATCATTAAAAAGTGTTCCAATATAAAGTTAAGCAATAAAAATAATCTCTTTGCCAAAAATGGCATCTACTCAGAGTCACCAAGTATATGGTTAAAAGACACATTAGGTGTGTTACAACTCCAGCAATTAGCCAACTTAGACAAACTCTTCTCAAAAGTATATTGTGGTGTCCAATAGTCACTGAACATGCATTTTTGTTCAACACGACATACCTTGACATCCACAGATGCTTCATTTATAGATGGTAAGGCAGCAATACATCAATTGGGCAAAAAGGAACCAACCAGTTCTGTATTTCATTTATGTTTATGACACTAATGGCATGTGTGTCATAAGTATTTACAAACATGCATCATCAGTTGATACACTTGATCAGCTTCTTCCAATGCAAAGCAGACTTTGAAACTCTAAAAGTGAAAGGTCCAAACCTAGTTTCGGACAAACATTCCAACTGCAGGTATTGACTTTCAGTCATAGCAGGCAAATTATATTTGTCAAGCTAAGCTGAGAATAACAAAAACTCATTATCAGCATCCATTAGTTGAACTAAGGCAAAAATCCACTCATCTGGTCAAGTCTTCTACCCAAACAAACAAAACTTACCCATTTTAAATCTGGATTTCCCCATGGAATCAATTTAGCATGACAAAATGCATCAGAATGCTATTCATTGGACGTAATCTAATACATGCCATTAGCTTCAACACTGGGAGGAACCCTCTCTGTCTTAATGTCCTGAAAACTTAATGCCATCCATTCAGAGATAGGATACAAACAAGAAGATTCCAAAATTGACCAGTGTGGAGCATCTAATCAAAGTGGAAAAGACCAAATTTTAGATTAGGCCAACAGGTCTGATAATATGAAGCAAAATCTAGAAAGCTAAACCTATCTTCTTTAAATAGAAATTGCATATTTTTAGAAGATATTTGTGGAGAGGATACCGCTCCAAAAAACAAAACAAAAAAAAACAAAAAAGTACAAATAGAACACTGAGTATGTAAAAATATTTGCCACTTATATTTAGATGAATTCAACCCATAACATAAATAATCTGAGGTATGATATTCATCTTGATTATATTTGCCTTACCCCATAGACAACTTTAAAGTTGTCCATCTATCTATATCCTATATGATCTCATTAAACAACTGTTCCATTTGCCCTTAAAAATTTAGTTTGATCATCTCAGATATGCCTCTAGAAATACATATATAAAAACTGGGCCCCATCAAATAGCCAATCAGCTAGTACACTTTGAGATGTAATATCTACAGTCAGCACCAGTTCAGACATTAACCAGTTAATTAATTAGCAAACCAAATTACTAAATCAAATATGCCAAGGTGGAACAGCATGAAAAATGGTTTTAAATTGTAAAAAAAAAGCACAAACATGTGATTATTCTTGTTCTGCCTAGTGGAACAGTATGCCGGAGCTTCCAAATGCAAGTCAATTATCAAAGGAGAAAGTAGGCACCCCTGTCTAATACAAGCACCCCAAGTAAAAGAAAGTAAAAAAGGCACTGTTTGTCATAACTCTAGCACCTGGAGTTGAATATAAAATTCTCATATATTTCAAAAATTCTACATAAAACATTTTTTTTTTTTTTCAAAATAGCAATAAAATAAAATTCCAGTGAATTTTGTTAAAGGCCTTTTCAGTGGCTGGAAAACAATGGAAGCCTGGTCTGTTATAGCACTGTTTAAATGTATCAGATCAGGAACTACAGCTTTTGGGAAGTATAGGAATAAAGTAAATAAACCACTAATCTTTCAAAGCTCCCACCTGTTCTGCTTGAACCAGCTTTGTGAGAACCCTGTTGCACTCTATTTGCCAGAATTGCAACTGGTATTTTAATGTCTCCATTTATTAATGAGATAGGTGTCATTAAGTACAATAGCTTTGACCCTTGCTAGAGTTAGGAATCACAGTAGCATAATCAGTATTTAACAATGAATAAGAGTGATTGAAAAATATGTTGTTAAAGTTGATTTAGCTTTGGAACTAACAAGTTCGGAAAAAGTTTTATACCATTCAACTAAAAGCCCATTTGAATCAGGTGATTTCCTAGTATTCATTTTCCTAAAAACTTAGGTAATTTTTTCAATGCGGAAAGAAGTGGAAAGAAACAGCCATGTGAGGAATCAAAACATGAAAGATAAATGAGAGAGAGAGAGAGAGAGAGCGCATCCCTGTGGTACTGATGATTTTCTACCTAAACTATGCAAATCAGAATGGAAAATTTAAAACTGTGAATTTATGCCTATGACAGAGGTGGATCACTTTTGTCTATAATAACTGAAAATAACACTTCATTTTTTTCTATTTAAGACAATCAGCCAACTAGTGTATTCACCATTTTACCAATATGCTTTTCATAAACAAGAGCAGAGAAATTCTGCCTGCTATGAAGGAATATTATTTGGCTTGTATTTAATATTCCGCAGCTCCTGATAAAATGGCACATTTGGGCAAATGGTGAGCGGAGTTATAAGAAATTTTCACTCAATTGAAATCTTCAGCTCTGCATGCAACAATCAAAATACCCCAATTAATGTTAACTCTGCGAAAATAAAGTAACTCAGCAGAAATACCTGAGTGACTGAATTACCTTATCATTCAGAAGAACCATTAACGCATCAGAGACCAATGGCAAACATTCAGCTCAAGTAGACATGGACATAGCTTGAGACTAGAGATGTGCCAATTTTGTAAGCATTTATTTGATTTAGCAAAGTTTTAGAAAGCTCTTTCTCTCTCTCTAATTGTATGGATGGATGAAATACAGGTGTTGCCTCTGTCATAAAGATGCAAAGATGTTCACATGAATTGTAAATCTGTAAATCTGAGTTTGCCTCTTGAGAAATTGCTCAGATGTGCTCTGGCACATGTTAACAGGCTGAGCAGAATTTTTCTGTTCACTGAGATGGTGTTCAAGCAGCTGCTGGGTGATTCGTTTGACCAGATTTAGGGGTGGTGGTGTTAAAGCTGCTCTGGATGTTGTGTCAGTCCCCCTGAAGAGGCAAGTTTGAAGCTTGGCAATTTGTAGCTTGAACCATTCTTGTCACTTGAGGCTCAGGTGGCCTTGGTGGTTCAGAATGCCTTCTACCAACTTCAGTTGGTGGTTCAGCTATGCCCCTACCTGGACAGGGATAATGCAGCTTCAGGAATCTGTGCTCTGGTAATCTCTAAATCAGATGATTGCAATGGGCTGCCCTCGGAGATAGTTCAGAAGCAGCAACTGGTGCTGAATGTGGCAGCCAGATTAATAACTGGGATGCAGAGCCTCAAACATATAGGAACAGTTTTTGGCACACCTGCATTGGCTGACTGCCTGCTTCCAGTCCCAATTCAAGGTGCTGGTCTTAACCTATGAAATCCTACATAGCATGGGAGAGCAATACATGTCAGAGGTCCTGTCCCAACCCCAATCTACCAAGGCACTATGCTCAAACACTGGGGCCTTCCTCCAAGGGCCAACCCCTTGAGATGCTCAGAGGGTGGCAAGTAGTGGGAGGACATTTTCTGTGGTGGCTCCCGATATTTGGAACAACCTCCCTGGTATGGCTCATGTGCACTAAACTTGTCATCTTTTCAGTGCCAGGTTAACACAGCCCTCTTTGCAGAGGCCCTTAAAGACCTTCCTGGTCATTCAAGGGCCTGGCATGATTATTCAGGTGCCTTTTTTATTCTTTGTCTTTTAATGTATTCTATGCTATTTTAAATTAATTTTTAATTCTTGTTAATGTCTCATCTATTGTCTTGTAATGTTTTTATACTTGGTTATTATCTGCCCACAGAGCTTCATCTATGGGTGGTATTATTGATGATGATGACGACGACGACGACGATGATGATGTCTCCTTCAAAAAACTTCCCTCTTAATCTTGTTAAGCAGGGTGTGTGTGTGTGTGTGTGTTTCAACAGCATGAAAAGCTGAGCTTTCTGTGGTAAATAAATATGATGCTAAATAGTCCTCTTAACCAAGATCAATAGGATATCCACCCATTGAAGGAAACATCAATCCATTGATTTGCTTAACATCCCTCAGACAATAGCTAATTAATTGAAATCAATAAACAGAAAGGAGGTAAATCATATATATTGATTTCAAACTATGGGAAAAAATCTAAGGCTTCTTTCTCAGTTTCCTTTTATTTCAGATTCCTCTCTCAGGAAAAACAACAATACAAAACTTCTGATTTTAGTAAGTATACCTAAAGACATATTTGATTATATGCCTGTAAACTCCTGTCAAATAAAAGCTTTGGAACTATATCATATGGCTGGGATCTCTCCCCCTCCCCATGTCTTTCTTCACTTATTTGCATACTGCCACCTCTTCTTGTCCTAATCTGTCACTTCTTTGCTATATCTGCCGATACGATGGGTAGAACATCTGCAGTGCTATCAATTATCAACTCCCCACATGCATGTAATTGTTCTCTTCAAGATGAAAACATTTCACTTTAATTACAGCGGAGGACAAGAGATGGTATTCTTACAAAGGCAAAACAAGAGAATTCCCGTAAGTTATTGAGAATCCACAGATTTTGTTTCATGTTTAGACATCTACATGATCACCATATTTGAGGATACAGAAGGATAGTATAGCAAGCCACACTGACACAAGCAATCTAAAGCTGTCCACTTTACACAGAATTCAGTGTGAGACACTTGGTCTTCCCTAGTTCTGTTACAGTGACACACTGTAGTTTTTCCACACCTGCAACAGCAAGAATCAAAACATCTAGTTTTGTGTATGGCTGCTCTGTTTGGTGAGAAACACTGGCTTCTTATGGCAGCATCTCCTAGATGGAAAAGGGTTCCCAGGGACAGCGGTGTCTCCACCACTCTAAGATGGACTTCGGGTAATCTCTAGGGCACTGGGTACAACTAAAATTCAAGCTCATCAAATTTCTCCAAAATCTTCAAAGCTTGTTTGCTCTCGTGTGTATCAGATTGTGATCTTTGATTTTCTTCTTTCTACATGAAAACTCAGGCATATTTTTCCAAATCTATGCATCAGTTGTGCACATCTTTTAAATAGTGCATTCTTCTCTTATTTAGTAAAGCATGCTTGTTCATATTTTTAAATGTTTTCAAGCACCTTTTTTCAAATGTGTACATGCTGCTGAACAAATTTCTTTGTGTCTAAGAATCAGTTTGCAAACTAAAAAATGTACCAACTTCACTTGCAAGTTATGTTCGAGTCCATGTTTGATTCAGGAGGTGGAAACTAGGTAAATCCAAATAAAGTGAGCTGAAATGAGTTCTTCATGCATTCCTATTATTCTCAAGATGAAACATATAAAGGCTTCCCTTCAGGCTGGGATTTTGTCTGCATGATTGTAGCCTTTCCTAGGTCTGGCCTGATCTGATTCTTTAGGTGTTCCCTAATTCTGCTTCTTGGTGTGTCTTCTGGGTTAACCTTCTGGCTTTGTATTAGAATTTCTGAAGATTAGAATTCTTCAAGCATCCCTAAGTTAATATAGCCAAGCTGTAAATTCTGGAAGGAAACTTTACATTGTTACAATTTATATGTTGGCGTTTAGTATAGCCCAGTAAGCCTTTTCTGTCAGTAATTCTAGGAGAAAATCTTTCATTCCCAGGCACACTTCAGCCTTTGCAGTTATCACAAATATATATTTTGAAAACATGGTCAAACAACACTGACAGCTTTCATTGGCAGAACCTGAAGTTTATGAACCAAATAAGACAATTAACAACCTTGTCAGCTCTAATAAATTAGTAACATAATTTATTACCATCTTCATATACTAATAGTCCATCAGTGTTGCTCTTCTTTCCCATGTCTGTGATATTTGTAATAGGTGAATTTGTTCCAACATTCTTATCACACAATGATAACGTTGAAAAATATCAATCGGGGAAAGGGCAAATTGTCCAAGCAATATAAGAACCAGCACTGCATGCTGAAATATATAGGCGGTATTTGCAGAATACATCAGTGACCGGGTAGACATTTATGGCCTCCCACATGTCTCATGGTGATATAGAGTGTGTCAGATAAATCAACGTTATGCTCTCTGATGAAGCCAATACCCATGGATAGTCAATTAAGCAACAAGGCATGTCATACTGAGTGTCTCACATACTCATTATGTTTAGGCGCTCCCAAGTCCCTTTGGCTGCCAGGGGCTCAACTGAGAGTTTGAACAAGGCCTTGAAACACTTGGCCCGCATGGTTTAATTTTAGTTTGAGTGAGATTATATAACTCTGGAGATGTCAAAAAAATTGCAGTGTGATGCCCAACATAACAAGTGCACCTTCAGGGAGGAGATAAGAGGTATTTCTGAACCTCATCAGAAACCTAGGAAGCAAGAATAGTACAATTCTTCTTGGTCCTTGACAGGACAATGCAGATGATTAGCTAACCAAGCAGTTGTTAGTGGAAATGTTAGCTTAACAAATGGTTGTGATTCATCGCACCTGGGAAACAGTCCTCTGCATTTGCCACAGGATTTTTTTTTTTAAGATGGAAAGACAAAACAAAGAAATACGAGCAAAGCAATCTCAGCAAAGTTTAATGGTTCTTGATGGCTTTTGAGAACCTCTGTATATAAATGGCAATGTTTATTAACCTCCAGACTATGGCTGAAACTCCTAGCTTCTAACTCCTAGCTTCTAAGTCACACTTTTGTTCTTGTCTTTGTCTTTGTTCACACACAGTCAGATGTGCCATTGAAGTAAAACAGCTCCCTGCCCCATTTTATGAGAGTGCATTACTTTGATGAACTCTTTGTACAGATAAATGTATCAGGCACTTGAAGATAATAGTGATATATCATGCACCTTTGAAAGATGACAAAATATATTTGCCAATGTATTAATGGTGTTATGTGCTAACAAACCAGGCATTAATGTGAATGGAGAGAAAGAGCAGCAGGATTTGATCACAGGGTGAGGGAAGTCTTAGTTAGAGACATGCAGGAAAAATCTTTATTGTTTAAGTTCCATATTTTTCCCACACCCCAAACTTGGGCCAAATCAGATGATGTAAAATGAGACAATGTACTTTATATATCCTCAGAAATAATAAGGGTAATTGTTAATTTAACAAGAAATTTGGATCATGCTGCAACCAAGAAGTTTGCTCTTGACAAAAAGGGGCTTCCCTTCTGAAAGCTACTGTTAATCCCACGAGAGGAGCCACCAGTGGTGAGGCAAGATGCACTCCTGCCCTGCACAGAATGGTCCTGATTTTGATCAAGCTTGCCCCTAGGCTCTATATATCCCACCTGAGGATTTTAACAGACATTTAATTAAAGTTGGAGGACCTATTCTGGTAGAAAAAGAGTGAAGGCAGAAGATAGGGAAAGGTGGATAAACTAAAATCATATCTGGATTCTCAATGTATGTCAGTTCAATATAAGCAATGGGGATTTTTAGATAAGCTGATGTCAGGATTACTACTAGATGCTAGAGGAAACATAGAAACAGAGCGAGTCAGAAGGGTCCTCCCGGGCCATCTAGTCTGACCCCGGCTCCAGCTGGCTCCACTCACAACATGCCCACCATGTGCATGTCCAGCCTATCTTTGAACACCCTCAACATTGGGACCTCAACCACCTCTTGTGGAAGCCCATTCCATACCCTTGGGGTCCTGTCTATCAGGAAGTGCTTCCTGGCATCTAAATGGAACCATGGTTCCCTGAGCTTTGCTCCATTGGAGCGCGTCCTGCCTTCCTCTGCAGAGAACAGATCTCTACCCATCTCCGTGTGACAGCCCCTCACATACCTGTATGAAGGGCTGTAGCTCCTTGGTAGAACACCTACTTTGCTTCCAGAAGGCCCCAGCTGCAATGTTTTACATCTCCAGGTTGAGTTAGAAAGATACCTTCCTGAACCCTGACTGCTGCCAGTCAGAGTAGACATTGTTAAATGTGATGGACCAATGATGAGACAGACCACTGCTCTACAAGGCAATTTCCTATGTTCCTGTGCTAGTTGGAGTGTGATTTTTTTTCACCAGCTAGTGGTCTAAACAAAAATGGAAGAAAATACACAAGAAAAATTAGGAAAGTAGAACACATCTGCATTTCTATTGATATGCTGCTGGCACAGCTGCTCAACAGACTCCCTCGTAAGTAATGTACTGATCTCTGATGTGATGCTGAGGTGTCCCAGGATGTTGGTTTCAGGGGATGCCAACATTCATGCTGAAGACACCTTGCCTGGCATGTCCTAGAGTTCATAGTCTTCACAATAACCATGGGGATGTCCCATAGTTTGATCATATAAATAAGAGGACACACCACACTGTCTGTCTGTCTGTCTGTCTGTCTGTCTGTCTGTCTGTCTGTCTGTCTGCCTTTCTTTCTTTCTTTCTTTCTTTCTTTCTTTCTTTCTTTCTTTCTTTCTTTGTGTTTGTTTGCTTTTTGTTTTTCTTTTTTTTTTGAGGGGGTTGGTTTTGGTTGGGTGGGTAATCTAAAAATGGGGGACTTCAATTTACTCATTTTATCATTCTTAGATCACCACCTGCTGACTTTTCCCCTCTCTGCAAGGGTACGGGATCTATACAGATGGGCTACTGTTAGCAGTTAATAGATCTGGCTAGTTTCTCCAGGTCTCTAGTTGGGTTTTTGACCCAAATGGGTGGTAGCTCTGTCAAAACTGTAATCAATCACTAGAATGCAAAGAGGACCCAGGGCTGAGACAACTGCTGCCAAGCATCCTCTTTGCTGTACCCAGAGCTGAAAGCAACAAAATAAAACAGGAGATCCTTGAGGGAAGATGAAGAACAACTCCTTATGGATGCAATTAAACTCTGGTACATTTCTGTAATCAGGCATATTTGGGACAGTTCCAGAAGCAACGAAGCATCTCACTGCCTCTGTGAATCATCTGCCACACTGTGCAGCTTTGTAGCATAGTGTGGGGGCTATTAATTTCTAGGGAGGACATTGCAGACCAGCCTACACTGGTCCACCTTAGCATATTTTCTAGGCACTTCCAGGAAATGTAATTTTCATCTGTCTGGAGTGAGACTCCAATAGTGTTACAAGCACAGCCTTGTTTGGTTGTCTTGGGTGAGTTTCGATCGTTACAGCTCAAGGCACTGATCAAGGATGTCGGATACTTGAAAGTGAGTGTGCGACTGTATTGCATCCTTACTCCTCTTGGATTATAAAACCATTAGGAAAGGAACAGCTAGCTGGGCCAGGGAGGTGCTTTATGCCTCCTTGTGAGAGGGAGTGGTCCCAGGAAGGAGGCGATAGTGAGAACTACTCCTAAAGAAATCCTTCTTGGGCACATAAGATCTTCACAAAAAGCTTAGAGATGACCTGAACACTCAAAAGGCCATTCACAGAAGGTGAAAGGCTACAAAAGAAGAGTATAGGCAGGTAGCAGAATTGCAGGGATGGTGTCAGATAGACTAAAGCTGAGCACGAACAGAGATGAACAAGGGATGATAAAAACAACAAAGAAGGTGTCCGTCAGATAAAAATAAGGTCTGCACAGTAAAAGGCAGAGGAAAGAAATGGTGGTTCAGCTACTCAGCGAGGAAGGCACAATGACAACAGATAGCAAAGAAAAGGCATAGGTGCTCAATTCCTACTTCAGCTTAGTCTTTCCCCAAAAGAGAGTATGAGCTGCATGCTGAAGGGCTGGAGTACTTATCAATGGCACTTGATAAGCACAACTGGAGAGAACAAATGGGACACCACTAGGTTCAGTGCTCATTTCTATTCGTTATTTGGATGAAGAGGTACAGGGGATGCTGACTAAATTTGCAGGCAACACAACATTGGGTAGGGCAGCTGATACCCTAGAAGACAGAAACAAAATTCAGTGTGATCCTGATAGTTTGGAGTTCTGAACTTAAAACAACAGAATGAAATTTAATAGGGACAGATGTCAAATTCTACACCTAGGGAAAAAAACCAAATGCATAGTTGCAAGATGCAGGATACTCAGTTCAAGGATACTGTAAGTGAGAAGGATCTTGGCATTGTTGGAATTCACAAGCTGAATTATGAGTCAACAATATGATGAGTCTGCAAAAGGCAAATATTGTCTTGGGCTGTTTCCAAAGTTGACAAACAAGGATTGCTTCCAAATCCCACAAAGGACTAGTTCACCTCTACTCATCCCTGGCTAGGCCTCATCTTGAGTATGCATTCAGTTCCTGGTACCACTGTTCAAGAAAGAGGCAGACAAACTGGGAAGAAATCATGTGAAATACCGGTTGTCCTCTATTCAGCACTGGTTAAGCCCCATCTTGAGTACTGTGGTATGATATGATCTGGTCCCAAATGCAATCATTCCTGGATTGGACAGGTTAGGAGTCATTATCTGTGTATCTTGTCTAGACTATGCAATGCATCCTATATGGAACTGTTCCTGAAGGGTGACTAGAAACTTTGGTTGGTGTAAAATGTGGCAGCTAGGCTTGAAAATTTCTGGATATTCAGATCAGCAGAAGAGGTCCTTTTGAGAACATCAATAACTGCAGAGGCCCATTTCTCAGAAACGCATGAAAGGGCTTTTTTCTATACTGCTTACAAATTACAGAATAATTTGGATTTTCCCCTACCAAATATATAAAAAGATCCATATTTGCACCCTTTTTAAAAGCCAAGAGACCGTCGTCATTCTTGGCCTTTAGAAAAGGTAAAGACACATCATTTTCATTTAGTCTTTCAAAATGTACAGTTCAGTAATTTCATTTTTTGTCATTTTAACATTCTCACTTTGATTGCTTGATGGTGTTATTGTTTAAAATGGTTGTACACCACCTTTTCATCAGATGAGGTCATACAGAAATGCTAATCATCAATACAATGAAAGAAATAAAATGTAACCTGTCATCTTTTTTGCTGCTTAGGTGTCTTTAAATTTGACTTGCTTGAGCAAACATCGTATTCACTGCACAGAACATATAATATTTATAACTGAAGACTGAATTGCTGTTTTCTTTCTTTTACATGCACACACACATACTTTCTATATCAGGCCAAAAAGCCTTTCCCATCAGTGTTAATTCACAAGCTGGCTCTGGTTATTAAATTCGTATGCAAATGAGGAAAAGCAAATGACATGCCAGTGTTCTTGGGATGGCAGTTGCGTGGCTGGGTCCTGCAAAATAAGGGAATTTTTAGTGCCACCTACTGGGCTGCAGGAAAATGCAATGTTAATTCACAAGGAACTTGTGCAATTTGATTAGCATTATATTACAGGAAGTGATAAAAATATAATAATGATTATTTCATTACCTTTTCGGTTGCCTTGAACTAATTTTATATTGACATTTTCAATTAATTAACTTACTATTGCTATACCTATAGGGCAAAGGGAGAATTATTATTAGATTTTGTTATAGTGCATTGCCAAGGTGCATTGGAAGATTGATCAGCCCAAGATTCGAAACTTGCAAATATTTGCAGAGTTACCAGTAACTGCTATCCTACAGTTGTTGAAAGGAAGAAATAGAGGGTTCCCCCACCGCACCCCACCATTTCAGAGGCTTCACAAAGGACACCTTTGCCTCCCCTTCTCTCTCCCAATCTACAACATTCCTGAAAATAAATCAAAATGAAAAGAGGCCCACTGTGGGTATTTATGGATGTTAGAGCCATCAATCGTTTTCAACCCACATGGCTTGGGAATGGAAAAAAATCTTTCCAACAGTGTCCCAAACCATTTGCCTCTCTGAAGCAGGAAGCCAACAGCAGGGGACTGACATTCCCATATACAATCGACACTGTGCTTGTGCTTTCTTTAGTGCCTTTTCAGCATGTGGCACAGGGCACTGCCAGAGAAAGAATAGAGGCTGAGGGGAATCACTGGTCTCCTGGCTTCAGTGTTGTATTTTTTATGGGATACCAAAGGGAAGAGGAATCCCAAAGGTCAAAACTATAGCTTCTCATATCCATATGAGCCATTAGTTACCTGGTAAGCTTTCATCCCCCAGCAGTGAGTCTAAGTAGAGGCCACTACAGTCTACAACTTTTCATTTATTTGGAGGGGGAAAACATTTCATTCTTATCTATTTTTTTCAATCTGAATTTCTCCTTGTCATTGTTACTAAGTAGAAATTAAACAAGCCAATGCTTGAAGAAGAATAGTTGAAAGGTTCTTCCTCCTTTTGGTTAAGTCAGGTTGTGACAAAGGTTGCATCATTTGAAGGCGATTATTTCAGCCTGCTCCAGTCTTCCTGAAGTTATGCTCTTCAAGTATTTCTACAGAAGTAAATCTGAATCATGCCCTGAGTAGGGGGTTGGACCCGATGCCTTTCTAGGCCTCTTCCAAAGCGTATGGTCCTTTGAGATTCCATGAATGACTGCTTTATGGTAAGCAAAGTCCCGTACGTGCACACAAATTAACAAATTCAGTTACTAATCTGAAGAGATATTTAAATGTCATTCAAAACATTTTTAAGAGTTTTTTTTAAATATGCTCTGGGGGAGGGGTGAATATAAGCGGGGCTACTCCCATTCTGTATTTATGTCCCATGGTTGTCTCTACCTAAACTTTCTGTTCCGCCTGTTTTTCTTTTAGACTTGGAATGCTTTTATGAGTAATTTCTGAAGCGGCATAGTGTGACGATTCCATTTTGTGACAGTTTTCTGTTTTTATTTTTGTCTTTATTCACTAAGAAAAATGTCATCCAAAGTGGCTTTTGTATCATAAAGTTTGATTAAAACAGTAATAAAACAACTGCATTAAAGCACAAACATAGTAACAGCATATAAACATCAACTTAACAAATTTGTTTACACACCAAAGGTTCATGCGAATAAAAAGGTATTTGCCTATGCAAAGAGCATCAGAGAAAGAGTTCAATAACCCTGGAACAGCCACCAAGAAGGACATCTCCATCAAATGGACTTCTGAAGATTCTGGTCATGAAAGGAAGATGTCTTCAGGAGATCTTCAAGCCTTCATCTTAAGATCCTGCCTTCATGCAGGATGATATGGGAGATGTTGGTCTTTCAGAAAGCCTGGTCAATGTATTGTTTTGAATTGTTGTATGCTGGCATGCTTGCCTTTTGTGAGCTAAGATAGTATAACAGCAACAGCCAACACCAGCAAATATTAATAAACCATGGTGTAAGATGAATCCTTATTAAGAATAGCATATTAAGTGATGTTTACTCATTAAAATAGGTATGAAATTATTTATAGATATAAGAGACTGGTTTCTTTTTTCTCTTATAATCTATATTGTAAAAATCATCTGCAAATTGTGCATTAGCTTGGCTGAATTATTCCTGATAGATATCAGTGTAAACTAGAAGAGCATCGGGGCAGTGATTTTTATCCTGGATGTGACACTTTAACAATGAGGTTAAAATAATTTGTACTTCAAAGGAGAAAATATTTTACTGCCTCTGACCTTTTTTGGTATTTTGTTTTTGCTGGCAATTCCACTTACTCCCTGTAGATTTCTGTAAATGTTAACAAAGAGAAGAGGCGCATCAGATATTAAGCCAGCCAACAGAACCAACATTGAAGATTTAGGGTCCAAACATCTGTGCTTTGGATGAACACTAGTAAATGCATTCAGTCAATGAAAGTGCTCCACAGAGGAGGCGAGTTTTCAGAGCATGAAGATGTTAATAAATATCGAATGTCTGTTTCCACAGCTATATGGGTTGCCGTTCTCCTTAATGATATGAGTTGCCGTGCTCTGAATCCAGTCAACATCCTTCCCATATGCCCAGGCTGCAGAGCTGTCAAGGAGTGCTTTTGCCAGCCCTGCATAATATGGACAGTCTGGGTGTCCTACACAACTGATATGCTAATTCAGAAATGGCTGCCGGCATAGAACATGGCTGTTCCTCCACTCTACTTATGGTGACTTCACTCATTAAATTCTCATTACATTAAATTCTGGGCCTAGATTAATCAATGGACAAGGGACTGTTAGCCCTGCAAATTCTAACTACTGGTCTGTTAGCAATATCAACCATGTTTTTGTTGTTCCTATTAGTATTTCATTTTGCAGAGTTACTATGTGTGAGCCCAACAGGATGGCATGTAAATATGGTAAGGGATGTGTAAACTTTGGAAAATAATAAGGTTCATTCCTAGAGAGACATATGATATAGATATGAAAATCTACCAATAACAATGATAAGGAATGTGACAGCATCCACTGACAGCTGAAGGTAGGAGAAAATATATTTCTCTACTCTGCTTACTCTTGGAAAAGTTTAAATAGTTCCATGCCAAATAAGATTCTTTTGTCCTCCTACTGGGACTGGGCTGATTTAAACCTGCTTGCAGTACTGCAGTTCTTATAGCATCTGAAACATTATCTTCAGTTCAGGTAAACTGTTTGCTAATGGGCAATGAACCACTAGATAATTCCCAAAAGGATAGAAGCAGATATTATATAATCAATATTCAAGTAGAGATACACTGATTCCCAATTTTCAGCTTCTATTTATTCCTTGTGGAGTTCTAAAGTCCACAGGAGAGGTGCCCAGTGGCATCATAATGACTAAGCAGCAAACATTGCAGTCCAGTAAATGGGACTAGGTTGTTATACTATATCCATGAAGGCAGAGTTCCGTGTCTCACCAATAAAAAAAACCTAAGGTAGAGCTCTGTATATGAAAGGAAAAAAGCTGCAGATGTTCTTGTTCTTTGTAGTTCCTTCTGTGATCTACATTCTGAGACAGAAATGGAAGTCCAAGGCATTGTGAGTCCATACAGAGTGGAACTAGAGAAACTCCTCTGCACAAGTCTCTGATCAAGATGTAGGCCGTATGATCACACTAAAGTCATTCATGATCAAAACATGTCCTGGAAATAGCTGTTTTGAATTTACCGGAAATTTTGAGAAAGCTATTTAGAAATTGCTAGACTCATCTTTTTCAAAACATTATAGGATATTTTCTTATGTGATGCTAAGTAGTGAACAACTGTAAATGATCAATTGTAATTGAGAATTTGGAGATGTGAATCAGTAAGAAATTATAATTATTTTAAAAGGAAGACATGCAAAGACACAAGCAGATTCATAACAATTTCTGGGTAACTGGTATCAGTTGTTGAAATGACTTGATTGGTATTCAAAGGCAAACTGCTGAATTAAAGCTCTCTGGTTTGGGTGAAAGAGGAGTTATTTTGAGTAATGTGTGTGAGATTGCAAGCCACAAGAGTAACTAATGATTTTGTGTAACAATTAATGAGCAAAAAGTATTGTATAGATCTGCACATCAAAAAGCTTAATATACAGAAATCTAGAAGAATATAAACTTAACTTTAACTAATAAATCTGGGGTAGGGAACCAACCTCATATGTAGGATTCAGAATTTATCCAGCCTAAAGAGTGTGTTTTAAAGCCTATTGTTGTGGTACATGTTGATTTAGGGGGGAAATTTTAGTAATAGTGAGATAAATAACACTTTGAATCATAATTTTATGAGACAAAAGAATTATTAGTTATGAGGTAATTTCTATGAGGGGTAGTATCCAATAGTAGCACAGCATGAACACTTAATGGCATTGTGCATGGTAAACTAATGCCAACACATTATTATTATTAGTACTTGCTAGTGCAAAGGGGGAATATCATGTTTTCCTACTAAAACTAGGCAAATTGCTACTTTAATTTATATATTACATTTCTATAATGCTCATTAGCCAAAGCTCTCGAGTGTTTCACAAAGCAAAATTTAAAGCCATCAAATGCAATAGGACTGCAAAACATAGCATAAAACTCTTAAATTTAAGAGAATGAAACCAAAGAAGGAACCATTATAAAAATCAACAGCACTGAAAAGATCTAAACATGCACTACATCACTCAAAACTACAACAACAGCAACAACAATAAAAGGGCAAAAAAGTTTAGGAAAATAAAACAGTCTCTGTTTTGAATGGAAGAGACCCCAGAGTGGGTGCCATGAAAGCATCTCTGGTAGGTCATTCTACAAGTGGGATGCCACCACAGAAAATACCTTCTTCTTCCTAGGCTCATCACAACTCATTTGCTTATAGGAAGACACATGGGGAAGGGCATCCAAGGATGATTGCAGGGTCCAGACAGGTATATATGGAAACAGTAAATCTTCAGGTGGTACCATTGTGCCACCATTGCATGCCACCCTAGAAATTAAAGAACCTAAATATTTAGGAAAAACTACTTCCCGTTAGGCTATTATTACCCAAAATTTCTTAGCAATACCCTTCTTTATAATACGACAAAATGCTTTCTATCCTATGGAATGTTATATTTTAATGCTACATTTTAAGAAGTATACTTTTAAACAAATGAAAAATGGACCAAAGGTTTTTTCTCCTTATTAATTCTTGTGGATAAAAAATGAAAGACTGAACCACTGCTTTAGTTTTGGTGCATGCTGTGAACAGGCACAGATATTAACTAGCAGCCAAAGCCTTTCTAAATACTGAAATTACCATTTGAAAATGCTAAGCAAAGGCCAAATCCTCAACAAAATTTTATATCCCACTCTTTTCCCAAGGATCATGGGCTGACTATGATTAGAAGTAATTGCTTATCCAGGCTATTAGCAAGCCTTGAAAGCTGCTTAGCTTCACCATGACACTTAATCATGCTCATTTAGATAATGGTTTAGACTAACTCCTTGGTTTAGTTAGGGTTCTGTTCTGTATCATTCTCTCATTGGCTAGATCAGGGGTGGACCAAAGATAGATCTCCAGATGTTGGGACTTGAGCTCCTAGAAGCCTCTGCTGGTATGGCCAATAGTCAAGAATGCTGAGAGTTGAAGGCCAAAACATCTGGAGATCTACTTTGGCCTGGCCTGGGGCTAGAACATTGTGGTATGAGCTAGAGTGCAGGACTCTGTGGAGCATGTTAAAATGGGGCTTGGTTGATAATATTTTCCTTTTACACAGAGCTCTACAAGCATATCCCTGTGCTATTTTTGAATGAGAGAATAAGGCACAGTATAGCTCTCTATAGATTTCATTGCAGCTGATGTTGTTAAACTAGAAGAGGGTTGTGGAGTCACCTGGGGAGGCTTTGCTAGCAGCTAAGTGTGTCTATTTATAGTAAGAGGAAATTGGCTCTTTATATGCCTTTGTTCTTTATTTTTCCCCCAGGGTTATATTCAGCCATGGAAACTAAAATGTGTCAATCTGGTTGATATACTCAATCAGAGAAGTAACATGGGTGTTTTTGCTATAGTTGAATGTTGTGTAAGGTGAGGTTATCATACCTTGCTAGGTTTGATTTCATGCATGGTTACAAATGGCAAAGCACAGGCTTTTAAAGATGTAAACTTTAAAAAGCAGCTACGCCTTTTTGCTCTAGAGTTAGCAGAAGGGTCCCTATCTGGATAGGGACTGTGGAGTTGAGAGCAGAGATCTTTCATACTTCCTCCTCCTGTGGTTTCATAGATCAGGGAGGTACACCTGAAATTTCTATGAGCATTTTCTTTCGTAAATCCTTATTTGGTAAAACAAACATCAGGCATAGTGAGTCCCAATCTACAGCCTATCTGTAGCAGGGCAAAAGGATTAGAATTGCCTAACCCACATTTGAGAACTCCACTGTAGATTGGAAGCCTACAGAATCAGCAAGCTTTAGAATAGAGCAAATTTGATGTAACATTGCTTTGGGTCAAAAAGAAGTTCCCAAATTAGTTTCTCCAATCTATTCCATGAGGTTTCTTACAGATGAAGTTTTTCACTCTTCCTGGAAGACAAAGATGTTTATTCAATCATTTCCAATTTGTAACCCTCCCGTGTTTTCCCACCACTTCTTCTGCCTTCTTTCTTACCAAGGGAGAAGGGAATCTAATAAGGATGAAAAGACAGAATTGCAGAATGATCTCCTTTGATCGTTAGTGTTAGAAATCCTCCACTTGAAAGCACCTTTAGTCATAGCTTCCATTTTTAACAGAATGTCAAACCTATGCCATTTTGTTAGTTTATTTGATGCAGGACCAGAACTGATGGGAGGGGTGCAAATAGCTGAAACTCTAATCCCAGTGAAATGATGGTAAGCAGGGTAGCTTGGGTTTAAAATGGCACCTCAGCATTTCACCAGTCCAAATGTACAGTATAAAAGCAAATTTCAGTGTCACTTTCCAGAGCAATTGACTAAGTAATTTCTACTTTTAAATTAAAAAGGGAAATTGCATCTGAAAAGGATTAATGAAGACAAACATTATTGGGATATAATTAATACCTATTTAGATCTTAAAATAGAAGCTAATCTGGGAAATATTTTGTAAGTCAAAATATTTTTCACTGAACGTGGTTTTGTAGCCATTGTAAAATAATCATTAAAGCCATGAACAAATGTGAAACATATTTTAAAATGTCTATATTATTATTATTAAATATCTTCAAAATATTTTATATACTGGTGATATGGAAGTTGCATTTAGATCTTCTGGTTGCTCTCTGAATAATTTCCAGTAGATCAGCAAGGATTTTGGTTGGTTGGTTTTGTTTCTACTTCTACATATTTTAACAATAGCAAAAAAATAAAAATAAAGTAAAATAAAATGGGTCCCCTTCATTACCCCACAACTCACTCTAACAGAGGCTACTAAACAGAGGCTAAAAAAGATTTAATAAATAAATAAACAAACAAACAAACTAAAGGAGTGTCAGGGAAACAAAAGAAGGGACTGTAGGTTCACTTCTGGTGCTTCAGTGTCTAAACTTGTGATCACTGACACCCTATTATAAATTTATCTAGCGCTGCACTCGGATGTAGAGCTTTTCCAGATGAGGCCTTATAGCTTGCTGCTTCTACTTTTAGAATATTTGCAGAATAAAGATTGTCTCTCCACACCCCTATTTTCCCCTTTCCTGTCTTTCATAATGTTCTCTACAAAGAACTGACATTATGAGTGCAGCTCCTCGAACATCACAATATTCTCACCCTTCCTGAGTGCAAATTGGTCTCTCACAACTCATATTATCTTGTGCATGTCATTTCTTTCTTCCTCTCCGCTAAGTGTTTTTTTGTGACCAGGTCAAATAGCCCCTAAGATCAGGCATGTGCAGTAGCAGCATTCACAGAGCCGCTCAACTGACTTTCCCACACAGATGGCTGTAAGTGAAGTGGAGTTCTCTACTACCTTTTGGTAGTAAGAAATACAGCCCTAAACTCTTATTGTCTGAGTTTTCTTTATTTATACCTTGGGACAACACTGGTGTGTATACTTAAATGCCTTCCTCATAATAAAATCCAGAGCAAAACTTCAGTTGGTACGGTCTAAGCTTATAAAATTGCAGTTCTGGATTTTCCCTCTTCTGTGGGTGATGATCCAATGTATGTTTAACTGGAGGGAAATAAATCCAATAAAGAAGTATCCATCTCAGTCCTCAATTTCTTCCCAACTGTGACACTCAGCTTCGTAATTTGGTATGTCTAGATTTCATGTGGTGGCAGGAAGGCTGCACAATACAATTCCACAGAATCACAAACTTTGCCCATGCTTGGCTCTCGTTTTACCTGCCATCACTTGCCTCCTGCCCCCTTCTCCCTTTCCCTTTTGTCAATGGCAAAGATAGCCCATCTTTGTGGTAAAGTTCTAAGAGATTTTAAAATCCGACTTGCCTTTTCGATCTTTAATCCGAAAGAAGCCTCAATTATTTCTGCAGGGGAAAAAAGTATTCCATTTGTTTCAGAGATTTGATAGGTTTTACAGAAAATAAATGGCTTGGAGTGGAGAATCTGAAATAATAGATGAGTAAATTCTATGGTTTCCTACTTTAATTTCGTCTATGTGTCTATGCCTCTGCATGCGTGTAAAAGTTCTATTCACAGTACATTGGGTTTTCATGTTACATTTCCTATGCATTTATAATTGTTTTTAGCCAGTCTGACAATCATCTGTCTTTGCAATGCAACCAACTCTTTAAAAAATAAGCCACTTGCTCACAGATCAGCACCCAGACAGAAACACCTGCACACAAGACTTCCACAGCTGTACATTTGTCAATGCAGAGCCAGCTGCAGAAATTTCCATATGGCATTTTTCCTGTATTTAGAGCAGGCTCAGAAGTAAACACAACAGTGTAGCAATTGCTGCAGCATAATTGAGATTTAGCATGGATACATTTTCCAAACATTAGATCAGGTTGGCATGTCCATGGATGTTGAGATGATGGTCACCTTAAACCCAATCCAACATTTCTGGATACAGCAGGATTAAATCTCGATCTGAATATCCATAGTTGTAAGAACCATGCAGCTTTCTGTGGTGAGTGATCTCTACATTATGTGCACAACTCCCTAATACAGTGATTCCTGCCACCAACTCATGAGACTCCATAACCTTTCCCCAAAACAAGCAGGATGTTTTCTCTTTGAAATGTTTAATGTTTAACATTAAGTATATCTGTAAGAGGAAAATGTGTACCCAAAATACATCTATGAAGGGACTCGGCTTGTGAAAAAATATGCAGAGCTCAGAAAATATGTATGAGAATTTGTATACTAGGAGACAGGGATGAAAATAAGTGTGTGCATCCTGCATTTTGTGCAGATTTTTTTAGGTTTTAAAAAGCACAAAAGGGTGCAGAAATTAGACAGACTGAACTTATTGTTAGAAAAATTAGAAACTGAGCAGAACTGAGCTTGATCGATACATCCTGTACTTGTTTAGGATATGGGTAGATACCAGGAAACCTGCCTAGGGTGAAATGTCAGGGTGGAGGCACCAAAATTTAGACCTCAGGTGTATGTTGCCTAAATGAATTCTGTGAGGTCAATGGATAAATCACTGCACTTCAATGTATAGTGATAAGAAAGTGGTTCTATATTGTTCTGGCAAACCTAGAAGATCAATTTATTTTAGCTGCGTCTCTTCTTTTGGTACATCTCAGTGAAAGCATGCTGAAATTATTATTTTATTATTTATTGTATTTCCTGAAATTGATTTGATCATTATTTTTTCAACTGTTCCTGTTTCAGTTCCGTATGGATTTCTGTTCTCTGCACAGAATCTTATTGGTATTTCTGTGTGCATTTTTCAGCTGTACACATTTTTGCATATATCCATGGACTCAAGTGTGTTTGTGCACATTGTACAAATATATCAGTGGTCTTTGTTCATCCTTCAAACTTGCATATTACTGGACATTGCTGGGTATGGGAGTTCACAGCATGTGTCACAAGTTTGGAAATAACGGGATGTCTGGCCACAACTTATGTTTCGCTCCACATGTGCATCATATAAATCAATTCATTTAAATGAATTTATAGGATGCTTATCATATGAATCTATTCATTCAAAATGAATAGATAGCCTTATTGCTATTCTGCAATGACAGCCAGAGATACGGTCAACTTAAGCTGGACAGCCAGTGTGGTGTAGTGGTTAAGAGCATGGGACTGGGACTCAGACGATCTGGGTTCTAGTCTCCGCTCAGCCATGAAGCCAACTGGGTGACTTTGGGCCAGTCACAGACTCTCAGCCCAACCCACCTCACAGGGTTGTGTTGTGGGGATCAGATGCAGGAGGAGAATGATGTAAGCTGCCTTGAGCCCTTGTAGGAAAAGGGTAGGATATAAAGTGAAAAGATATTTTTTTTTAATTTTTTTATTTCATTACTGCTTGTTTTTAACAGGGGAGTTTGTATGGGAAACTGCATGACACACCCTCTTTCCTAAGCCTGCACCCAAGAGCCTACTGAACTGCAAAATGAATATAGTATTCAGCTGGGAAAAACCTTCAGCATTGCATAATAGTTGGTAAAAGGCAGGCACACGACTCGGAAAATCAGGGGTGGCATGAAGATAAGGGTGTGACAAGCAGACAGGTGTGTCCTCATGCGTATTATTGTGTGACATGGAGGAAAGTAAGCCGTTCTAAACTTTTGCTCCCTTATCCCACTTTCATGACTGATTTATCATAGTCAGACTGTGAGACTAAAGGGCCCGCACTTCATTTTTAACCTACATCAGGAGCACAGGAAGGTTTCTCATCAAGAGAGAGCTGCAAGCCATGTCTTCCCTCCCTCCTCCTTTTCCTTTCTTTCTCTCCAGCTCAATTAAGAAACAACATGTTTTTCTTCTCAGTGCCTTCCTTTTATCTACTCCTCTTCTCATGTTTCCCTGTTATTTTTTATCCTTCATGCCATGGCAGTGGTGCTGAATGCTGATGAGCTCCTGCTTCACTTAACCCAAGACATCCTTTTAATTTCCTTCTTTTCTTTCAAGTGTTAGAAATGTAAGATGAACTTTTACAGGTTCTGTACATGGCAGGTAATCTGATGAGAAGTTTGTGCTCTGTGCATTTACCCCCATGGGCTCTAAAAAGTTGGCTTGTTTCAGTCTAGTTCATCTCTGCTGGCAGGGAGATCATCCCCTGCATCAAAAGCAGGTAATGGAAACTGGTAGATATTTTCTAAGGTTGGCTATACTGGTAAATAATTACTTAGGAGGAAAGATCAGGCTGACCGTTAGTGTTACGCATCACCAGAAGCCATAACAGCTTCTGCTAGTGAAGCTACATTGCTGGCTGTAGTAGGCATAGTAACACAAATGTTAACACAACAGTGGTGGTATAAAGGGGATTCACACAATTATTTTCCCACCACAGAGAACTTTACCTAAGCATCATTGCAGCTGAAGCCAAGATGGAGAAACCTCAAAAATGTGCAATTGTTGCACATCTCAATTTTATCTGGAGAAAGGTAGCTGCCGCATTTTTAAAACATTTTTTGGTGGTTTTGGCATTTCATGAGATATGCTACAAAATGTGGGTAGTTTCCCCCTGTATGGAGCAGCATTTCAATATGTAACCCCCACACATGCAATTTGAAAAGCAGAAATAGCTGCATCCATCACAAAGCTGCTTCAGTTACGAGCTTTGCTAAGTTATTTATGGTATATAACTGTCACCTGGTAGAAATGCAGAAGGATCAAACATCCTTTGCAAGGTGCTTAGATGGCTGGCTTCCTGTGAAATCCAGATATTCTGAAAGCCTTAGAAGATACATTCCAACCTTTTAGAATTGTACAAACCTACAAAAAAGTCAAGAAATAATTGCTGACTTGGGGGAGGGCAATGGGACTAGGAGAAGAGCAGGGATTTCTGAGGAACCCCATGCAGCTAGAATGGAACCCCAGGCCTGAGATTCTGGACTGCTACCATAAAAGATTAACTTTACTTTCTGGAGATACTCCTAGATCCAGGATTGCCACTGGCATACTTTTTATCCACTTAGGATGATTTACACATCGTGACACTATCTGGGCAAAGATCATAAGGTTACTGTTAGTAATCTCCTGCTTGGAATATTCCAGTCTGTCTTGTGTATGGCTGTTTTTAACACACTCTGCAAACTTCAACTGGTTGAAACTAGGGTGGCAAGATAGATAACAGGGACTGGATGGGATCATTGTGTTGTACTAGTCCTTTGGCACATGTATCAGCTTACAATCTATTTCTAGGTCCAGTTCAATGTGATGGCTGAAGCTTTAAATAGTTTGGGGCTAGACTGCCCAAAGCAATGCCTACTCCCACATACACTGCTGTAACATGGAGCAGTCACTCTGGCTCCCCTGGCTCAGGGAGAGGTTAAGACCACAACTATTAACTGTTATAGTTTCTGGTCCCAACTGAGCAGGAATCTTCCTCCCAAGGACTCAGGAGTAATTCATTCCCTTCGTGATGCGCTCCTGCGAGTTATCAGAGCCATGGACTGAAGGACATCAGAGAGGACAGAGCCAAATCACTAACAACCAGCAGCTGGAGCAAATGGGTGGTCCCAGAGGATTGGGAAATGGACCATCTTCCCATGGGTCATCTGGTCAGCTGTGGGAGGGGGATTAAAGCTGAGGAACAGAGCAGCTCTTTGTTCCTTTTTGAGTTAAGAGACACATGGGGCCCTGCATGCTACCTTCCTGCAGGAGGTAGATATTTAGGGTCTAGCTTAGGCGAGAGTCTGCTTTGTTATTTTCAGATGGTCGAACAAGATCCCAGGATTGGAGCAGGCCACCTGATTGGCTTCGAGCTGTACCCAGCTGCTTTCCAACTTCCCCACCCTCTCCATATTTTACCTTGCTTAATCCTTTTAACCTCTGTGTTTTATCTCCGTCCACTCATGTTTTACAATGGCCTGCTCCTAAAGACCTTCCTTCCTTCCTTCTTTTTTTTGGGGTGGGGGATGGGGTGGGCTCTGCCTCACAGAGTGTGCCTTCTTAGAGTGGGATGGTGCAAATCGGTGTCCTGCACCAGCAGGGGGTTGGACCTGATGACCTTCACAGTCCCTTCCAACTCTACTCTTCTGTGATGCTATGATTCTTATGTGGCATCTTGGTTATGGAATATCTTCACCAGAAAGTGTAACCTGAATCTTATGGTTACACTTTCCCATGCCAGCTCTTATTTTTTAAGAAATCTGAATATATTCCAGCATATTATAAATGTTTTCATATTTCTGGAGTGTCAGTATCTGCTGCTGTCATGACTTTGGTTTTATTGGTTTCATTCTCTGTTGCAGTTTTATGTTGACTTTAGATCTTAGAGTTTTAACTTTGTATCTTTTTTGTGTAACTCTTTTCCTTTTTTTCTTCTTCGTTCTTTTATTACCTGTCTAGAGAACTGTTGTCATTCTGCAGTACATGAATACAGCAAGTAAATCAATACATACTTTTGAAGCTATCCACATTCCAGTGGTGCCTAGGTTCCACCTCACCAAAAAAGAGCAAGAAAAACGGGCATAAGATTTCCATATGCCAAATTATGCATAAATGGCAAAGATATAATTACTATAATTTAAATAGAAAAATGGTTTATCTTTTCTATTTAAAGTATGGAAGTCTGTGAACAGATGGTAGGTTTTCCTGCTTCATCTGCTTTCCAGGTCATAATTCTTGATGGGCAACCATTACAGGTCTTTCTCTTCAGAGAGGCTTAAACTGGGCAGCCTTTCAAATAGAGGATGCCGTCAAGTAGAGTACTGGAAATGTAGACCTGCCCTCCGTAAAGCAGGACGCATGTTCCCCCAGTGCCACACTGCATCATGGGATGCTCAGCACACTGGCCTTGACTCCACCAAACAATGGGCATGCCAGGCAAGCGCAAGGTCAAGCTGTGACAGGTCTTTGGAGTGCTTGCAGTGATTTGTAATGGTGCTCACTAGTGCTCCAATTTCACATGTGAGGTGGGGCACAGGGCAGAAGGGCCAAGGTGCCCTCATCATCTCTACCACAGCCATTAGGTGTGTTTTTTGGAGGAGACATACCTGTGACTGCTCTGCTACGGAGACTCAAAATGTGGTGTTTAAGGATTTCAGAAAAGTCCCTCTCATTTCTACCATCCCCTTCAAGCACTGCTAGGCATTGTTGATGCCATTCCCATTGTAACTGAAGTGAAAAGCAAGATCTGCTGCTGACAGAAATGCTGGGCACCAAATGTTTCTATGGCCCAATAGCTGGATCATGGAGCCTTCCAACACCAGGTAGTCCACACCAGATAGTCCTCACCAGGTAGTCCTTGCCTTCCCAACACAGGTCTCCTGAGGTGGAAAGTTGAAACAAACAATTTAAAGACTCATGAGACTATATGTGCTGTAGGGGAGATTTCGAAGAACAAAAACAAACCAAGATTGTTGACATTAAGGATGTGCATACAGCCATTACTGCAGCCCCTTTCATGTACAGCTTCCAAGGAATTCCCATGTAAATAGAAAGGTCAGGAACACATGTGCCTGGCCCTCCCCAGCCATGGATCAATCCCCAGCTCTTCCCTGCTCCCCCCATCCACGTGTTGGCACAGGCATTTGGGGTAGGAAAAACCAAGTTCTGGCAATTCCATTCACATGGGGCTCCCTGAGTCCTGGAAATGGATCAGAGAAAACTACATGTACAGAGGCCTCGGTGCACAAGTTTCAACACTGCAGATAACTATTTCAGCTTTTTCCAACCTGGCACCCTGCAATGTTTTGGCTTACAGTGCCTGGAATTTCTGAGCACTGGCCCAACTGGCTGCATCTGGGAGGAGCTGAAGGCCAAACCATCAGGGGAGGAGGAAGTCTGGGGAAAGCTGGTCTATACTAATGCACGTACAATCCATCTGGAGGTGCAGCCAAACAGTCCCTTTCTCTGCATGGATCCTTTGCACTAGTAACATGAAGGGGCTCAGATATTCCATTCATATTGTGCAGATGCCAGCAAAAAATGCAAGAGTGGCACGTTTTCAGAGAATTTTACAACTCACCTGTTCTATTCCCTGATTAGATAAGCTACATGCAGAGAGAGAGAGAAACACACATATTGGAAAAGGGTATATCCGTTTTTCTTTTCTTAAACAAAGTAACTCTGCTTTATTTGTTTTTCCCCTAATTAACAAAAGAAAATAGAAGCACAGAGTGATTGCGCTGAACATATTCATTCCATTCAGATTGTTGTGTGGTATAAGGCGGGAATAATTAAACACCAGATTGTGATGTAAGCTCCAATAGAGAGACTGCATGCATTATGCATGAGAAGGGGCTTTTATTGCTAGATTTTTCCCCTCCATTTGGAGCCATTATGTACCTCTTGGATCAATCCATGTCTTGCAGAAAAAACAAACCAAAAAAGAAAAAGAAAAGATTTGAGCGGTTTGGGAATTTTCTCTATACTGAATGTGCAGCATACATATTGGCCTCATATATTCTCAACTGTTATCTCGCTGCAGAAAAAGCCTTACAGAATTCCTGAAAGAACATTTATTTTGTGTCAGAGCTTCTGAATCATTTGCACCTCCTCCCCATCCAATTAGAAGCCTCTGAACTCACTGGATATAATTTTTAATGTTTCTGCTCATGGTATAAAGTTTTAAGATTAGTACCTTTGGAAATTGAATCTGATTTTTAATGATTATAGTGTCACATTTCCAGCCCAAAATACTTTTAAAATGTCATTAGCAGACATGCCATTAATCATTTTGATATTTTTACCATTAAAATATCTTTCTTTTTTCATTAAAGAAATAATGAATTTGAAAGTAAAGATAGAATCTATAGTGTATTAATGGCAGGAATAGAGACCAGATTAATATGCATAATTCTCCTTTGCTCACGATATTTCTGGTTATGTGGTTGCTTCTTTATAAGATAACAGGAGCTTCAACACAAATGGCTGGGCTTCCACACTTCGCCTTTCATGCCTGCGCATTGCTTTTCCTGCTCTATAAACTCTTGCCCATATGGCTCCTCTGTTCGTTTCAACAGAGGGACCAACTTTACATAAAACAGATATATCTCTTGAAATGAATGAACCATCCCCTATAGGCAGGGGAACTTCTCTTTCCCATAGCAGCACAGTGCCTGCGGGAAGCATTGGAACAGGGAAGTTATAATGGCATTTATGTGGAATTTAAGCTACCTTCACACTCATACACCCAGCATGGAAACAAGCTTGGTGTGAATAATAGAAGCAACTGGGCAGGACAGCCATGTGGATCTTGGGGTGCCAATCAAGAGGCACTCAGTAAGCCTTCCCCATTTGGCTGAGGTGTTACTTAGATACCAAAGCCATGTGGAATTATGCTGTGGTTAAGGGGCTGCTCTGGCTGCTCCAGATGCCTGTCTCCAGCTCTCACTCTCACTCTCACCCACACACACACACACACACACACACACGGCATGGGTAACCACAATCAGGGTCCTCCCATTGTCACTCCAGAGGCTGCCCCTCTTTTATTAACACCCTGGCTGTCCTGTACCTCTTTCCCCTTAGGGAAGTAGTAACATGGTTCAAATCAGCAAAAAAAAATCTTGGTAACACTTCACATAAAAAGAAGAAGTGTAATGATCTGGAGCAACATTATATATTACATTAATTACACAGTGTAGAACTGACCTGTCACTTGCTCCCTTACTGAAGTGTAGGTGCACCCAGATTTCATTTGCATCAGTATCAGAAAGGAGGCAAACCCCCTTGCAGTTGGCAATTACTCTCTTCATTTATGGTAAGGAAGGAAGGAAGGAAGGAAGGAAGTCAATCCATCCTTTGGGCCGGCTACATGCTACTTAATTCAGGTAACATTCATGAACTCTTGGTTTATGTCCTTGGTCATAGCTGTTGGAAAGTAAGCTTTCACTTTAAGAACAAAATATATTACTGCAAGAAAAGTTCCAGCTAGGAGACAGTAATCAGAGACTGTGATCTGTTTGTTATAATAAAGCCAGTTGAGTTAAAGTTTAATCTGTTTAAGTGAAGCAGAACATAACATGGTACCAGGGGTGGGGTGCCAAAGAAAAGATGGATTCAAAGGCAGACTGCTGTGAAGAACAGAGGAAACTGCAGAGATGGAACATGTGAAGGCCCCTAAAGAATGAAAACTCCTGGGTTATATTGCAGCATCTTGGAAAAGAGTCAAACAAAGCAGTGATATATACATGAAGGCAGCAGGCTAGGGTGAAACCCAGAAAGTAGAAATAAAAGAGGCGATGCTCCTGAATATTTCAGGGAAAGAAATAATGACATTTACAATAACATACCAATTATGGTACCAATTATGAATGCCAATTTCAACTAGCATTTGAAAATATTTGTTTAGTGGAACCAAATCTCCCCCAAACTGCTGTTTTGCCCAGTTCTGAGAAATGGGCAATTTTGAGAACGGGATGGAGCCTGAAATATATAACACCTCATATTTCAACAGAATCTGGAGTGGGGAGCAATGAAAGGGAATAAAACTCAGTATTTACACTTTTAACAAACTTAACAATTTTATAAACAGAATACTAATAAAAATATGCCTGGTTAATTAAGGTAAGCTTATAGAAATAAAAATGTCCTCAGCTGGTTCTGAGAATCAGACAGTGACTGAAATCCAGGGTCAGGGAATTTCAAAAAGAAGAAGCCACCACACTGAAGGCTCTGCCCTGGGTAGATTTTGACCTGCCATGAGAAACTGCCACTTGGAACTGGAACTGGAAGAAAGCCTTATTTGAGATTTCAGTGACTGGGCAGGTAGATAGTGCCCAGTGTTCAGATATTTAAGCCTGTTTCAAGCTTTGTTTGAAAAATTAGACCTGGCCTGGTAGCAAATACATCTCCAGTGCATTTTCCTCTGGAAAAGAGTTACATGCTAAGAACGGACAGCTCCTGAGAACAGCTGAACTGCTGTCTTCTGCCCTTCCTGCAGCTTCTAGGCCAGGCTTAAAGCAGCCCCACCTGCAGCACCACTTACTGCCTCCTGAGATGGCTAACACCTGTGCCACTGTGGCCAGGTTACCTCTGTCCAGAAGAGAGCACACCGGTCCATTGGTCTTCATCTAGCCCCAAGATGCCTTGTAGAAAGAGCTATAAATATTTTTGAGGACATGTATGTTCATGTTCCTATAACATCCTCTGTTTTCTTTTCCTTTTTAAAGATATTTCTGGATGCAAAGCTAGGTGTCTCTCTCTCTCTCTCTCTCTCTCTCTCTCTCTCTCTCTCAGACAATTGTCTGGGTCAATGGCAGCTGGAACAAGATTGCAGCCTCTGCTATTCCGTCACTAGCATATCATTCCATGGGCATTTGAGGTAGTGGCTGGCCTCTGCCCCAGGTGGCATTTTTCAAGCAGTAAAAGAACGAGGGTGGGGGTGGGGGGGGAGAGCTGTCACTGCAATGGCAGCATTTCATTTAGAACAGTCATCAAACAAAAAGAAAAAGGAAATGTGGAAGCAACCACGACTGACACAATAAGTACTCTGTTCCTCCAGAAGCCGTCAGAAGCATTCCAGATTCAAGTCCATCATCAAGCAGCCCTATTTGTCAGGGTCAAGAATTAGTAAGTGGGGTAATTTTGGCTTGCACCTATAGAAAAGGGAACATACAAAAGGGATGCAAGCCATACATCACACTAGTATATTCAAGTGTCTTGAAGAATTCTAATGGTACTAAAGCAGATTGTAAGGCCTACAACTGTGAGCAGTTAAAAATCCCTTCCATACTTTATTTTCCCTGATTCTCATTCAGTTGTTTATGAGTGCATTTGAAAAGAAATAGAAAGGGGAAGAACATTTCAGATACATTATCATGGGTTCAATTTGAGGTTGATGTATTTAACTGTCTTGTGAACTGGCAGAAAACTATATTCAAATATTCTCTCTCTTGGTTTCTTTCTCTCTCTTTCTCTGGCAGCCCATAGCCTCCTCATCTTTCCATACATCAAAGTCCAAGTGATGCCATCATGAGAGCGAGTGTGGTGTAATGGTTAGAATGCAGGACTCTGCATCAGGGAGATCCAGGTTCTAGTCCCAACTCGGCCATAAAGCTCATGGGGTAACTTTAGACCAGTTACTCCAATCTTCACTGACCCACTTCACACAATTGCTGTGAAGCTGACATGGTGCTATGTAAGCTGCCTTGAGTTTTCCATGTGTGGAAAAGCAGCAGGATATAAATGAAATATATTATAGTAATACTAAGGGCTTTTTGAGATCAAGAAGCAAAGCCACTCTAGGAAGCTACTAAACACAGTGGTTGAAAAAGGTCAAGAACAGAACAGAGCAGAACAGAACCTGTGCTATAACCCATGCCAGGGATGAAACCTATCTGTGACAGACAAATCAACATTTATTTATTTATTTATTTATTTACATTGACCCAACAACCTCCATGGAAGAAACCTCTATTGAAACAAATGAGTGGATATCAATGCACAACACACATTTCTTTGAGTTGCTAATGTTGATTAGTGTGCCAACAGTTTATACTACTTTTTGCAGTTTCTCCTTAAAATGGAACAATGTAAAGGAAATGGAGTTACAAGTATTTCAATAAAAATACTACGTAATGCAACATTATTTTTGTATTTAGTGTCTTTTGTTTTTCAAACATTTCAGGTCAAATACCTATGGGACATCGAGACAAAAATTAACATTAACATGACATACTTTTATTTAGCTTTTGTATCTTACTTTTGGTTTATTAAGTAAAGGAAAAAATAAGCATGCTACATTAAGACAGGGATGGGCGCATTTTTAGTCTGTATTGGAAAATGTTCTGCTGGGGTGAGATCGTTCTTGGCCTTCAAATGTTTTGGCCTCTGGGTCCCATCAGTTATATGCAGGATAACCCAGGGCAATTATGACAAATTAATTTCAGTTTGCATTAGTTCAATATTTGCCCAGTTGTGGGTGAAGTCCATACATTTCCCCACCTGACATGTGATTCTCAGATCCCTGAAAAGGTGTTCAAAATGCATGAAAAAGAGTACTTTGCCTTCCACCTTAATCAATGGGAGGAGAATGCATACTTTTCAAAGATGTACACAACTGCCTAAAAGTCCACAAGTTATTCCCTGCTGCTCTAGGATGTCAGGGGAAAACTGATGCACAGAAAACCCTGCAGTTTGTTGTTGAGCTAACCACTCATTATTTAACCCCTAAACAAGCCAAAGATCTCAGTTCAGAAGATATGCTCAGCAACCTTGGAAAGAACTTATCATGGGGTGCTATATGAAGCTGGAAATGGCCAGGGGCACAGCAACCCACAAGTTGCTTAATCATGGCCTATTACCTTATGCAAACAAATCCACTGTATCGCTTCAGTTCAGTGCTTCACACTGACATCTTAAATTATGCCGGATCCGAAGTGAAACCTTCCTTCTTTTCCCTTTCTGATTACTCATATGTTTTATCCATGTACACACAGTTGTGCTTCTTATATTTTTTGGCACAACTGAGTGAAATTTACAGATATGACATTCCTTTCTGAGGAGATGGAACATGCCAAATTACAAAGAAGTAGATGCAAAGGGTCTTTAAAGTTTGATTTTTTCAAAAACAGATTTTTACCACCATCAATTACAGATTGAAAAGGAGAGTCTGAGGAAAGGGGAAATAGATCTGAAATACAGGAATAAAGTTCATAGACTCAGAGCTACTAATCAGCCTGAATCTAACTTTCCTCAGAACCTTGTACACGGCGGGGAAACTTTCAAGAGGCTGGGAAGGAAAAATGGCTTCAGTTCCACTTGATATCAACCCTTACATCCCAGACAGCATGAAAGCAGCTCTTTCCCAGGTTTGCTGGACACCTGAACAGGAACATTCTTGTCAGAGCTTTGGAAGAGCACTGTAACTCTATTTTGGACAGCACTTGTAATTCTTTAAAATGCTGTGTTCGTTTATTCCTCTTTTGAAGTTCAGGGGTACTAATCACTCTCTTAATTAAAAATACCAATTGCATGGGCCAGTAGATCCAAAAAGGCAACTCTTCATTCTTTTTAGAATGTGCATACAATGGACTATTCAGTAAAACTATACTTGCCAGCTTTTCTCAGCCATTTATCTAGAGGCTTAATGATCAATTCTGAGTCATTCAAATGTAGTCAAAGTAAAATGAATATGAATCTTATTCCATATGTTCTGAACCTGCAGTAGAATAAACCTTATCATATTCTCTGAGGCACTGAATTTTTTCCCCTGGAAAGGTTTTATAGATGTCACTTAAGAGACATGAGAGAGAGAAAGAGAGCGAGAGCGAGGCGCAAATGCGAGCAGCTGGAACTATTTCAGTGGTAGACATCATGGGGTGTCAACTTACCTATGGGCATTTACCTAACTACTCAGTATATGCAAAAATATAAATTAGCAGTACTAGATAATTCTATCATGATCTCTCATTTGTAATGCAGTGAACACACCCAACCAAACCTGACCAAGTAATTGATAGGCCAGGTGAGCTATGGAGAATCAATCCTTTTTCAGAAACATTATGTACTTTACAATTTGAGCAATATATCAAATTTGAAAAGGGATTTGACACAAACACTGTTATTTATAATCAAAGTATGCTTTAGTTCACTGCTATCAAGCACATCTGACTGCGGTCCTCAAATGAAAAAAAAAAGGCTAAGGAACTATACAGGGTTAACTGAAGCTGGGAGATTAGCATAAAGGCATGTTTAAGTGGTAATGCTTGGTGTCTGAATGTACTAAGGAATTGTGAGAATTGTATGAATAGCTTGTCTTTGAGCTGTTTATTTGTGATTCTAAACTTGGTTGGTATAAATAATTGAGCCATGTATGCTAGTGAGAGTTTATAAATTGTTTAATTGGAAACATGCTTTCTAGTAAAAATAGAGGTTGTTTAAAAGTGTGCTTCCACCCTTGTCTATTCTGTTATTAGTACTGGAATAAAGTTTGCTTTGCTGACACGAAGCAGATGAAACTGGTTTCCAATGGCTGCCAAACAAAGATAAACTGGTACAACTTTAAACAAAGCTGAACATGGTGTAAAACAGAGAATAAAATTACCTGTGTATCAAATATCTGCTTTATTCTGGATTAGAGTGCATGATGCAGCCTTGATGGAATTTAACTTAAATAAATTAATCTGCCAGAGCAACCACTAGATTTCATGAAAACTATCTGGAAGCAACCACTAAGCAAATCACTTAGATCTTGGCCTTTTCTTTTCTAAAACTGGTGAGTATTTACTGTGAAGACCTAAAGCATGAACATGCTTTGTTTACAAAAGGTATGGAACACTCTGGTCTGACTGGGGCTCAGAAAAGTCAGTTCATGCAGAATCACATGTTTCCCTATCTGTGGACTCTTGGTCGAACGTCCAGAACACTGTAATATATGACCAAGTTTAAAGCTTTATTTGAAATATAATTAGTAGTATGCTAGTAGGCAACACTGGGTTATGTGTTTAACTAGACAAACTGGCATTCTGATAGCTTCCATTCTGTACTGTAATTTACAGCAAATCCTACACAATCATCCTTCTTGGACATTGTCACAAAGTGCCGAGTCGAAAAAATACCCACATTTCAGCCCCCTGTCTTTTAAAGTTTTCCCGCCACACCTAGAGAGGCCTGGAGACTAAAACTACTTCAGAATCTCCAAGGGAGTAGTTCTATAGGGTACTTTTATACCCCAAACAACAGGTTGCAAGAAAAGAAGGTTTAATACAAATAATGTTGGTCTCTTTTTAAAGCTAAGTTTCCTAATTAAAAGCTTCAACTAACAATTAAGATCCACTGAAGGAAAGTTTTGCTATGATTTTTTTATTAGTAGGCTAAACCATTGTAATGCAGAAGAAAATAGCCTTGAGAAGGATTAAATCTTAAATTATCTGTATCTGCTGAGAGCTCACCACCATTTCCCATGCATCATTTTCTGGAGACAATTTCATTTGGGGTCAAAAATAGTCCCTATTGCCAGTAATGCTAGCTTAGTATTGAATGATGGCATACTTCATACTAGATATAGGATATACAGAGAGTCCTGTGTTTTCAGAAATCACACTTTCAGACAAGAGATGCCTATTGTTTATTTACTATGCAAATATCAGCATATGAATAGTACATAAATGTATAAACACAAACTCCTGGTATGTTCAACAGCTTATTCAGCCAATGCTTTGAAGTGGAATAAAAACTCTGGTTAATTGTAAGCTTCCCAAGATACTTTACAGGCAACCCATGCTGGAGAGCTGATTGAAAAGGATAGCCCCTACTGCTGCATGTTCAAAGTCTTATTTATATATACGTACTTTGGAATCTATAAAATATGTTTGACTTGTTTTTATTTCATTTATTTATGTTCCATTACACTACATTCCTTCGGATAATTTCTGTTTTAAATAAATGTACATGAAAATAATAATGTTGAATTTCAAAATTCTTCTTGAGACGAAAGGTCACAACACTTTACATATAAAAACATTCCAGAATTCCATGGCATGTTACAGGTGTGTTTATAAAATGAAAAATATTTTTCAGCCTCTATCTTGTATTTTGACTGTCTCTTCTCAGAAAATACTTACATTTGCAATCTGGGAAGAGCCTCCTTGTTAACTTATTTAATCATGCTGTTATTTTATTGGGTTTTATGGTTTACCTATTACAGATCTGTACCAATGGCATCACTATATATCTGGTGCCCCACGTGTAAAACCTTTCACCTTCTGTCTGAATTCTTTTCTTATTAGTAAAGAGTACCAAGGAACCAAGAATCAGTTCTTCAAGTTCTGGCATTTCTGCTTCCCCACTGGGAAGCCTCAAAGATGAGACATGTTTAGTTACTTCTGTAAAGTGAGACTGAATTGAGTTGTATCAGGTTTTGGAATTTCATATTTTGGTCCAGAATTCTAATGGAGGAATCTCATTATTTAATTTCCTAATTCTGCAAATGGGGTAAGGGGATACAAATTTGGCAGGTCTGCCCAATTTGCAATAGATTACACTATAACATTCTCTGTTCAGACATTGCTGTGTTGAACTAGCAAGGTCTGAAAAAGTTCTACTTTCAGCCTCTTGAAATCTCATTCACAGACCCCACAAACATGCACAGGTTTGTTGTATGGTTGTGGGTTCATGTATTGTGAGCTTCACAGAGAGCCCAGCTATGGGTTTTTGCATACTAATTGAAATAATAAGTAAATGAACAAGAAATTTCTTTACCCTTTCAGAAATTTCTGGTTTGTAACAGTAAGGTAAGAGCTGATGGGAAATGCCCAATATGCATAGACCAGTTTTTCTATCCCCTTTGAACGCTTGGGAATGCTTGACCTGGACTTATGACATAGTGTGTTATGTGAATAAGATGCTCCACCTATTGACTCCGATGTAAGGATGCTTACATTTCAATGTGACACCTCAGCTGTGCTGGAAAGATGCTCTCGCAAGGGGCCCTTGAAGGGTGGAGATGTCCAAAATGCCCATATCAGATTAAGGAAGGACATGGTGTATTACCTCTTGAAATGCCCCCCTGTTTAGTAGCATTAGAGAAAATAGTTAAGGCTAGTGTTCCAGGATGACAAGAGCTTGTCTCAGCCTTATGTCAGATCAGAAAATATCAACCACCCTTAAAGTATCAATTTTTTTATTAATGGCAAAGGAAATCAGAGCAAACTTGTTTAGAGTGCCAAGGGGAGCCCAGGCCCTTGGGCCAGAGTACATACATTTCTGCTTCTCAGTTATCTATACTTTTGCCTTGTATAATATACAACAATAGGAAGAATATAGGCAAATCTAGCCACCATTTAAAAGAGAAGCCTAGTTCCTACAATGCCTTATACGCGGGCCCGGAAGAAAACTTCTACTCACTTTCTTCAGCACGGAACAGTTATTCTATGTGTGGTCACTGAGCTCAATGCACAAAGTTCTCTTAGAATGAATCAGAGTTCTTTAGTCCATCGAGTTCACCCCTGTCTGTCCAAGTCTGGTGGGAGCTCTCCACGAGCTGCTGACTGAACGGCCAGGGATGAGCGTGGGGACTCACATGTGCAAAACATCTGCTTGAACCCCGGGTATGAGCTCTCCTTGAGAGTAGAAGTCACCCTGTGTACACATAAGTATAGGAGCTTTCTTCCCCTGCATGAATAAACCATCACTGTCGCCACTGCTGCCTCAATGACTCCGTGGTGGATTTCATTCTCAGCATGTTAGCGGCAGAGTTGCTGATATGCCTGAAGTCCCACTGGATGCTGCTGCAGTTTGTTGTCCTGAAACTTACAGTCAGGCCAAGCTATTAAGCCCACAGGGGCATTTTAAGTGCATTGCTGGACAAGACCTACGAGGGAGAAAAATGTAAAGCAGAAAATTGTAATGTTTGTGCACTGCCGATAGACAGGCTGTGCTGGGGACAGTTAACATGAAGAATTATCTGAAGTAGTAGCCTTCTGCTTTTTTATATCTAGAATCTACTTTTAGCTTCTACTTGTAATGCAGGCCCTATTAATATACATTTATTTGTTAAGATACCACCTTATCTTCTGAAAAACCAGCAAGATGTGTCCAAACATTTAAAAACCAATATGTCCGTCCTTCAGTAAGGAAATTACTTTGGGAATTGCAATCAGTGCTTTTCCATGGAATGCTTGTTAGAGCTACAATTAAACATATCCATAGTTCCCGTAGTGTGAAAGCAACACAAAATGAAATAAAGCATTTTACTCTTATGACTGAGTTCATGATGGCCATGCCATCATTTTCCTTATAAATCCAACACTGCAATTGGTTTTGGAGATAGTCAGCATCTCTATCGGAATGTTATGCCCTTTCAACCAGACTTCATAATTTGCCCATTTATTGCTTCATTTCTCTAACAACGGCAAATTTATAAAAGAAAGATGATTTGTGACCAAATAATTATTAGTTTTGTTCTGTATTAGCATAGTAGCTATGTCAACAGGAATAGGTTTATATTATGTTTAACAAAGATGTCAAAACAGCTACATGCTACCGTTAATTCTGCCAGCAGGTAGCTTTTATGGACAGCATAACAAAAGCTAATGGGAGGGACGGATTCATGTGTGGTGGAGCCTGAAAGATGCTTTAGGTGTGCATTCCACAGAGCTATATGAGAAATTCATGCAGTGTGTTTTTGATCAGGACTTTCTTACTTCTTCCCTTCCAGACCAAGCACAGACTCAGATGTGATTGAAAGCCGTAGATTGTCAAGTTTGCAGTATGCTTTGTAGACCAAAAGACACTGTGCTTGATAGCATGTGTACATTCAAAAACTGTGGATAACAATGTGTAGTGATGAAAAATGTGCACAAAATCTCATTTTATTCAATGGGAGAAGACTGTGTACATTTTGAAGATGCACACAATGGATGAATGCATCTGGAAAAAATCCTCATGAAAACACAATTGATTTCCTAACAAAAACACAAAATGAAGCTTGCAGTTAATATAGTTTAAAGATACAATTGGGAGAACTTTGGCAAGGTCAACGTTTGTTAATTTGTACATTCTACATTTAAAATACCGCATGTTTGTTGCTCCTTATACAAAATTGTGCTTAGCAAAGATATTTATGGCCAATTCCTGTAAAGGAAATATGTGGCCCTCTAGATTTGGTTGGAATTCAACTCCCAGCATCCTTCATGCTGGCTACAGATAATGGTGTTGCAGTCCAACATCCTTTGAAAGGCTACACATCTCCTGTTCCTGCTGTAATATCTAAAAGTAACAAGCTGCACCGAAAATCATGTCTAAAACCACTTTCAGTTGGATCTTCCTCCTGGTAAAGATGACTTTAAATTGGGTGACATCCAATTAGAGTCAGTGCAGCGTAGCGCCACAAGGTTGGTGGCTGGTTTGCAGGGGATGCCATATGAGGTGAGACTGAGGGAACTTGGTCTCTTCAGCCTGGAGAAGAGGCGACTCAGAGGGGATGTGTTGGTGACATACAGGTATGTGAGGGGATGTCACATGGAGATGGGTAGAGACCTGTTCTCCCCTGAAGAGGAAGGCAGGACGCGCTCCAACAGAGCAAAGCTCAGGGAACTAAGGTTCCATTTAGATGCCAGGAAGCACTTCCTGATAGTCAGGACCCTAAAGGTATGGAATGGGCTTTCAGGGGAGGTGGTTGAGGCCCCATTGGTGAGGGTGTTCAAAGATAGGCAAGACATGCACATGGTGGGCATATCGTGAGCACATGCAGCCGGCTGGAGCCTGGGGTCAGACTAGATGGCCCAGGAGGCCTCTTCTGACTCGCTCTGTTTCTGTTTCTAACCCATCCCACCAGTGGGTGGCATCTGCCTGTGAGATGGGCAAAGGCAGTATTCATTTATTTATGGCTTTTCTAAACCATTCAAATAGCAACAACTCTAAGAATGGTGTACAAGTTAAAACAATCTAAAAACATCAAGTATATACAATATATCACAGGACAATTAATTTCATTGGAGCATAACATCCTCCACCACCACTAATAAATAATAATATATAATTATAATTATTATTATTATAATTAAGAGAGCCAGTGTGGTGTAGTGGTTAAGAGCATGGGACTGGGACTCAGACGACCTGGGTTCTAGTCCCCGCTCAGCCATGAAGCCAACTGGGTGACTTGGGGCTAGTCAAAGACTCTCAGCCCAACCTACCTTACAGGGTTGTTGTTGTGGGGATAAGATGGAGGAAGAGATGTAAGCTGCCTTGAGCCCTTTGTAGGAAAAAGGCACGATATAAATCCAAAAACAAATAAATAAATCAAGAATAAAACCAAATTAAAGCATGCCAATGACCATATAGATTAAAAACAGTATAAAATCCAATGACATTATTTAACAATTAAAATGCAGTGAAAATAAAAAGTGTTTAAGCTGGTGCTGAAATATACAGATATATCAGTGCCAGGTGCAACTCCATGGGGAGTTGATTCCATAACGGAGGCTCCACAGTCCAGAAGGCCCTTCCTCTTGTGGCCACCTTCCTTACTTCCTTTAGAGGTGGTTCCCAGAGAAGGGCTTCCATAGAAGGCCTTAGAGTCTGGGCAGGCATATATGGAAGGAGACCTTTCTTTAGATGCCCAGTTCCTAAGCTGTTTAGGGATGTATATATTAGTGTAAGCACCCTGAAGTAGGCTCAGACTTCAACTGATAACCAATGTAGCTGACAGAGAACAGGCCTTATGCATTCATACCTGCCATCTCTGTCAACAGGTGGGCTGATCTGTTTTGTACCAACCGAAGTCTCTGGACCATTTTCAAGGGCAGTCCCATGTAAAGCGTATTACAGTAGCCTAAATGTGAGGTTACGAGAGCATGGGTTACCATTGCTAGGTTCTGCCTTCCAGTCTAGGTAGGGGTGTAATTGGTATATCAACCAAAGTTGATGGAAGCTGCTCCTAAACACAAATTGTACCCAGAATTCCAATACCCACCTCCTCTCCATAATTCCCATGTTTCTGAGGGCTAGAGCAGGAGAACTAGCATCTGTGGAAGTCTTAATCAATTTCTTTATAACAGCATTGTAATCAAACCATAAGGGTTTTCTGCTTGAAAAAATCGGGATGGGGTTTGTGTAGATTTCCTGGCATTCTGATTATTATTGTCTGCCAGAGTAACTCTCAGCAACTTCCCTCCTTCCTTACCATGAATGTTTTTATGCTCAAAATTATTTGTTCAAAGAATGATGATATGATTCTTCCTCATCCTATTAAAACATTTATTAAGAATTATTAGTAATTAATACATATTAAGGATTATTAAATTTATGGCAAAATGGCTTGAGAATCTCGTTTTGAGATAATTACATTCTAGTCAAAAGTTCTTCATCATGTGCTTTCTGAGTTCCTGCACTTTATTTTCACTCCAAACATCCTGAATCCTTTGCCTGAGCATTTAAAAAAGACAAAACAAAACACGCACCTAACCACGCATGAGGGGCAAAATAGAGAAATGGATCAGAGATTACAAGCTTCAAATGTCAAAGGTTCAGGCAGACAATCTAGATAGATGTCCGTTGGCACTAAGTGACAATAAGCTGCCTTTTGCCATCGCCTGAATGATGGATGAGAAATCTTATTGTTATACAGATGCTTAACTCACTGATGTGCATTATAATTTTGCAGATGCCAGCTGATTTGCACAGATTAGTATGCTACACAGCAAGAAATACAGTGCAGGGAATAGGAAACTAGAATTGGTTTATTTTCCCTCTTGTTTGTTGCCTGACAGCTTTAACTCTGAGACCTATTCAGTACGACAGAATGAATTTATAGAGATTTGGGCTGTGACTTTTTCCCCCTGCAAAAAAGAGAAGAGCTTTCTGTATGGCTGATTTGCATTTTGGAGATGCTGATCAGTTAGCGCGAAGTAGCTTTAATAGGAATGGGGGAATCAGAAATGGAATCCTAGTGCTATTAAGGTCAATGGAAAGTGTGTGCTGCATGGTTCTTCATTGCCAGAATGAAATCCCAGTAGCAGACGATGGAGTGGCAGTCCTAACCGATCAGAGGAGGCAGGTCTGGGCAACGTGAGATGAGAATTATTGTTCCCTCATGCATGCCAGAATATGGATATACCTTCATGTGTTCTGATATTCCCAGTTCACCTTGATGTGGGGCTTAGAAGCACTCTATAATGGGGATAAATTCCCAAACAATGTGGGAAAGAACATCTGCTGAGGGGTTTATGTAATTTTCCAGTCAATTAGTTCTGTCAGGAAGATAAAGTATTTCATTCCTTTGAAGAGGCCAATAGTATAGTTTGGGGAGGGGGCAAGTCCTAAGATAGCAGAAAGACGGCATAAGGCACCATAGTGTGGCAAGGTACTGTGTGGGTTTTCTTCTTGTGTCTCACACTATTTATTTTTGTATTTGCTGCACACTTCAGTTTGTATAAAACGGGAAAGGACGAGATGTTATATCATCCCCACAGAGAGTCCCATTCTGAGGAAGTCAGCACATACATCTGCTGGAGCATTTGCCCCAATATAGATAGGTCATGTTTTTGCTAACCTTTTTACTATTGTTATTATTAAACTGTGTGAAATACATTGCATGTCCTCTAAGCCCAAATAACCCAGTAAAACCGCACAGTAACAGCCTACAAATGCATGCTGCAAAGTGAGGAAAGTTTGGGCTTTCTGTTCCTTTCCCTCACAGCAGATCGAGTATGGCCATTAAGCGAATAAACCTGAAAGGCTTCTAAAGCATTATAGGCTTTCAATATGGTACACTTAGAGGCTCCCCAAACACTGCAATATGATTTATAAACTGCACTGAAAGGTTTCTCCTGTGCAGAGCTGGTTCTTATCCTTGGTCTCCTTATTCATATTTCCTGTGCAGGAAATAGCTGTGTATCAAGGAGGAGAAATATTAAATAATATCAAATGGAAAGTCCTTTCATGCCTTTGATGTTAATTCATCATCCTTTATCTGAGCTTTCTTTGATTTGTGCCTTATTTACTTTGTCTGTGTATGATAATGAAAAGGGTCAATTTTGAAACTGGATATTAAAAGCAGATCATGGGGATACAAACAACTGAACTGTCCTATCAGATGTGGCTCATTTTACATGGGGAAGTGCTGTGCTTTATTTGTTGATTTAGAGTAAACCATGTTGGAAGGATGAGGAAGTGGGTGAGATACGCATGGATTGGGATGGGAGTTCCCAGATAGTTTCATCAGTGCGTAACTGCATTTGATCAGGGTGAGCAGGTGAAGCTTTCCTTGGCAAAGGGTCAAAGTGCAGGGATGTTTTTAAAAGCACAGGCACCGGGGCAGTTAAAAATTGGTAACCCAGTCCAGAGAAGCCAAAGCCTGACTCAGTACAGTTGTGCTTAAGCCCATGATCAGCAAATGCAGAATCTTTTGCAGGATAAGAGCCCAAACACTCAGTCTCTTGAAATTGCTGGGTGGGGACAGACGTTTTGATTAAAACTTGAGGCCATCTACACTTGATGGACATAGAAGGGACATGTTTTAGTTCTCTAACAGAGAGACGATATGCAGAAATGAAAATATGATTAGAATTCCTCCTGTTGCACTCCCTATTATTTGGAGGTATGAAAAATCTGGGGGAGTATCTTATTTTATACATGAGTTTAATAATAGGAAAAACGATGGGATTAAGCAAAGTGAGTGCTTTTTTATGAACTGGACAAGACAGACTTTAGAGCTGCAAGTATGCCATGTTGTCAGCATCTCGTCATTATCAAATATTCATGCATTTTAGTTGAAACTCCATGGTACACTAATTTTGCGGCATGCTAATCCTCACAGTTGCTCTTTTTCTACTTGAAAGTAAGTTCACAGGACCCCAATCTGGATAAAGACAATGGGAGGTAGTGAGGTGAAGTTTAAACCTTTCTTCTCCTTCTACTTCCTTCTCACAAATCTCCCCAAATTATTGAAAAAAGGGGCTTCATTATAAGCCAGGGGTTTTTTTTCCTCTTTCTATCTTACCCAGTTTGAAAAAGAGTTTTTGAGAACACAGGTATTGCCATAATGTGGATTTTGGATTTTTCTTTTTTCTTATGGTAAGAACAGTTGTGCTTTTTGAGTCACTTGGAGTATAGCAAATTTAACCATTCAGCAAAGGGCCCCCTACATGGAAAGAATAGTATTTTTGTCTTACTTGAATCTGGGGTTTATTCAGTGAAAGTGTGTGCTTAGATATTAGGTAAATCTACTAAATGTTGCATCTATTGAGTTTATTTACCCAGTATATGACCCCAAATTAACTCCAACCCTAGTAATGTATGAACCGCAAATCTTCGATCTGTTTTGCAGTTACTGAGGGACCTGTGTTTTATTCCACCTCTAAACATGGACACATATCCAGGTAACAGCTGTATTTTATAATTTTAGAAACAGCAGGTGAGCCATTGCTTGTTTCTTTAACATAGGGAGTTCTGGGAACAAATACAGTGCAACCAGAAACCACCAAGGAGAACAGGCCTGGACTATCCCAGCCTGCAGACTTCACTGAGCTCAGAAAACTCCCCAACCCAGCCTGCAGGGCGAATCCTCCCGTCCCAAGCTGTGCACCCTCCCCTTCCTCAGCCACGCCCTCTGGCAGGGCTTTCACTAGCAGGGGACAAGCTCATTCTGGCTGGCTCCTTGGCCCCCGCTGGGAAGCCTTCAGCTGCTGTTCACTTTCCCTATTTGGGGATGATGAGCAGTGGGCAGTGTACCAGTCCCAGCTGGTGCATCGAAAAACCAGTGCTCAAGTGTTATCTGAACCTGGAGCCAGTTTTGGCATCTCTGATCAGGAAAGGGAAAGGATGGCAATGCTCCTCTTCCCCCCCACCCCGTGTGTGTGCGTGTGCACGCACACACATGCATGCGTGTGGATGGTGAGAGATATGTATGTGGATGGGTGTGAAACAGTGTACGTGAGTTGCTCAGGGGACTGTTCCATCCCCCACATGATTCAGCCTCTACATGAAACTGCTGAGTGGAGTCATCCAGTGTTTTGGAGTGCGTTGCCAGCAGTATGCCGACAGCACACAGCTTTATTTCTCCTTTTCATTTTCAGTGGGTGAGGCGTGGATGGGCTAAACTGTAGTCAGCTCTGACAATGGACTGCACGAGGCTAACAAACTGAAACACAATCCAGACTGGACTGAGATGCTGTTGGTGGGTGCTTCCTATTACTGGATTGGGGGCGGGGGGCAGTGTTCCGCCTGCTGTAGACAGGGTCTCACTCCCTTGAAGGAGGGGCTCATAGCTTGGAGGCGCTCCTTTGCTGCATCTTTGCAACTTGAGGCTCAGCAGCATCAGTGGTTCAGAGTGCCTTCCAGCTTTGACTGGTGGCCCAACTGCAACCCTACCTGAACAAGGATTCAGTTATCTATGTTCGGGTAATCTCTAAAATGGATTACTGCAATGCACTCTATGTGGGTTGAAGATGCTTCAGAAGCATGAGCCAGATAAATCAACCAAGACTTATAGGTCTGAACATGTGAGACTGGCTCCTGGCCTCTTGCATTGGCTTCCTATATGCTTCTGGTCCCAATTCAAGGTGCCTGTTTTTGCCTATTTCCTCTCCACTGCAGCCTGGCTGGTGTCTGTCATCTTTTTGGCACCAGGCTAAAAGGGCCCTCAGTTCTGAGGCCTTTAAGGCAGTATCCAGCCACCCAGGGATCACCAGATGATTGAAAAGTCACTTTTCTTATCATTCTTTACATTATCTTTGTACTGTCTGTTTAAACCTTTTAATGTTTTTTTTCCTGAAATGTTCATTGTATTATCAACTGTTTTTATGGACTGTGTAAACTCACAAGATAGCTTGAGCTGTGGAGTGGTATAGAAATGAAATTATAATATGTAATAACAACAGCCTGGTTGAGAATGGATTCTAGAGACCTCAAAATCTTATGCACTATTTTGTGAAATAATGATAGGCCTAATATGGGTTTTATATTTTATTGGCCTAATGAGGGATCCTGTACCATGGATTTTGTATATTTTATGGAGCAAAATATTGGTGATATCACACATGCAATGCTATGGCACTTTTGTGCTGCTAATGAGCTTTAAGAGCCAATTAACATCATCTGTTTCATGAGTCTCTGTAGTGAAATCTTTGATGACAAATGAAGATCTGCATTTACATTTATGTTCACAACTGTTGGAACTGTACAGAACTCAGTAGAATATTGCTCATTGATAATGCCTGTATTGATTTTTATTATTAAAAGTGTGCATGTTTAATTTTTGACAAAATTTCCACTATATAAATACAGGTGAATATAAAAACACACTAAAAGCAGAATTAAAAGCCCCAAAGCTGCCAAGTAAGAGAAAAAATAGTAGAAGGACCTCTAATGCAAAGAATCTCAGTTGACCAGGATAGCACAACCAAAAATTAGCTGGAACTATCACTTCTAGAATGGGACAAGTCAGAAGGGCTGGTGCAATCCCACGTACTCATTCTTGCACATCTTTGTGGGCAGGTGGGACCCAGTAGGTCGAGGACGGATAAAGTGTGTCCTCCAGAAGTTTTGGTCATTCTCATAAGCCTCCATATTGGCTGTATTGTCAAAAGTTAATGGGAGCTGTAGGTCAAATGTCTGGACAATCACAAGTTGCTTGCCTTTGCAGTAGATGACAATGCAACAGGTCATACCATTGAACCAGATAAAAGCTGACTTAAACATGACTTTCTTGTACTAACAATTCAATGAAGGAAATTATACTTGAAGATCCCAAATGTATTCCCCAGATGATGTGATAACAGCTCCCATCATGCCTGGCCAATAGTTATTCTCTCTCATTATGATGTGGAATTCTAGTTCAATAACATCTGACAACTCAAATTTGGGAAAGGTTGGTCAAGATTAAGTTTTGCTACTTAAATGGCATTATTTTGTGATCAAATGTTGTTGTATATGTCAGGACTTTAACCAGTTTTCCCCAACTGATAACGTCCTGACTTCTTGCCCTTCAACTCCTATCAGCCTCAGTCAGCAAGACCAATAGTCAGGAATGTCCCAACTCTCATCCATAAAATCTACAAGGCACCCAGTCGGTGAAGCCCATTCTAGCGGTTACTGCTGCATAGTTCTATTCGAAAACAAGCATCCAGTGAGTACAAAAGAACCTGGAACCCTGGCAGCTGAGACTGTGTGCCTCACATATTCTTCTAATCCTTCCATATCCCTTCCTTATGGGCTTCAGTCATTACTTTGCTCCTTTTGCCAAGCTGCGTCTTGCATTCTGTTACTGAGCTGACAAGAATAATGGAACAGAGATGTAGCTAATCCTGAAATGTCGCTAATACAGCACAGTATTCTGTTAAGTCTCATGTGAATTGCTTTCTCTGCATCCCTGAAGTGCTAGTGAAGGAAATTCTTCCTTGAAAAGCACCCTACAACAGCCTTCTCCAACCTGGCACCTTCCAGATGTGTTGCGTTACTGCAATCCAACAAATCCAAAGGTCACCAGGTTGGGGAAAGCCAGTCCAGAATTTTAAAAGATGACAATGACGACGTGGGCATCGTGGCTATGAAAGCTACCTTTGATCTTCACTCCATCTCTCCTTTTGTTGTTTCTGAATTGTGTGACACTTATTCAGGTTTAGTGCGCGTGCACACACACACACACATACACACACACACATATATATATATGGATTTTCTCATTTTGTTTCTGACACTCCATTCTTCCATAGTCACATGCTTAGCCCACATTAATGAACTGCTACCCCAAACAGTTAAAAGAAGACTCCAAAAAAAGAAGAAAAAAACCCCTCTCTTTGACTGTTTTGGTGGTCCTGCTTGCCTTATAAATTTTTTCAGAGATGATAACATGTGGTCTTCTTTTTTTCATGCACAGTTACACTAACAGAACATGCCCTTTTATATAGCTGTTTATCTAAATGAGTAATTCTGTGCTGTATGACTTCCTAATGCCTTATCAAAAAGTCAATATGGATTTAATGAGAGAAAATGGAACAAAGAATTGGTCGTAAATATCTCATCCAAACAGTTGAATACAGCAATGTAATTGATTAAAGGTACTTTAGACATGCAAATGTTCTTTACTGAGAAGGAAAATTGTGGTTGCTTTTGTAGTTTGAAGACCAGTGAAGGAAGCTAAAATTTAATAATAGGAATCTAAGACCTAATTCCTATGCACATTTTCCTGGGAGTAAGCTTTTGATCATACACACAGAACATAATCCTATATATACATACTAGGATCTCCCATTGGGTAAATGCAATTTACTTCTGAGTAAATATGCTTAGGGTTGTCTGGCACCACTCTTAAATGCAGCAGTAACTGAGCAGAAGTGTGTGCATTTAACAGAATACAAAAGGCAAGTTTTATTGAAAAATAGGGCAGTGCGGCAAACAACATGACCAGGGGACAAAGGAGCCTAGCATACCCAGGCAGAGACATTAATTTTCCCACTCACTGTGCCCTTGAGAAAGCCTTGCCTTCAAAGGATGTCACACATGTCACTCAAAGAGGGAATGAGGTAGGGTTTTCTTGGTACCACCACCAATCTTTGGTTATCCATGAGCCTTCCATCCAGAAATGGCGGCAAGCTCAGACTTGTGACAGCATTGTGGTTCTCAGCCACACACACCCCTGCACCACATACAACAGCACTCCTGATTCATCTTCCTCCCTGTCATCCTTGGTGTTCTCTAACTTTTCAGCCCCTAGAAAGGCCCAGCATAGCTTTCTAATGCCTTACTTTTGTAACTCACCACAATGAGTTGAAGGAAGTGCCTCTGAAAAACCAAAGACGTTACTGTTGGTTGCCGCACGCACACTGCAGCCGCATCGCAACAATGTCCTTGCAGCTCTTTCGCTTTCCACTTCCGAATTGGCTTTGCACATGAGAATTGGCTTTATATGGCCCAGTTACTGCTACTTGTCTGAGGATGCCTGTAATCTCAAACAAAGATCCAAATTCCTATTTCTGAAAGCCAAACAATGCATTTTGAAAGCTGAATTGTATTGTGTGTGGTGTAGCTACATCTCTTTCACTCCAAAGCCCACACAGCCCTGTTTCAGCACAGAACACAAAACTTTCTCCTGGTCCTGCACACACGTGCACACACACACACGAGAGAGAGAGAGAATATCCTTTGATAGCTCTTCAGATAAATATTTGAATATAAATATCTGAGATAAAACTTGTTCCCAGTCCAGCAACTTCAGCTGTGCAGTGCATTGCATAGAGTTGCCAGATGTCCCTTACTTTTAGGAGCATCTCTCATTTTTATGGGGATTGTCTCTTATTCCAGGACACCATAGTTTGGTACAATATGATGGATGTGTCTCATTTCAGGCAGCTATATATAGCTCAAAATTCTGTACAGCAAACATCCCTGCTCTGCAGTGCCCCTGATTCTGGAAAATTTGATCTGGCAACTCTGCCATGTCATGACATCACCACGGTTGACAAGCGATAAAGAAGAGTACTGGAGCTTGTACAAGAGCTTCTGCATGCCAGCAACTCTTTCCACATTTGAAAATCAGCCATCACTTGATGAGCCTTCTGCCACAAAGAATGGCTAGCTTTAGGAAACACTGCCAGGCTGCTAAAAGCCTGGGAGGAAATATAGCTACTAAGAAGTGAACAAAAGTAATCCAGATACAAAAGGTCTATGTTGCCGAATATTTGCATCCATGAAGAGACTTGGTGTAGCTCTTTTGTGGGTAATAATTTTCCTAGACTTGCAACTGTTACAGTTCACTAGCAGTGCTAAACCTGATACCTGGATCATTAGGTCCATGCCAACAAACTATCTCCACTAAGGTACCTTTACTAAGGTATCTATTGGATCCATCAAGCTGGCAGAGTAAATATTACTTAGCCTGATTCCAGAGAAACAGAAGAATTTCGATAGCATCTTTTTAGGAGGTCACATACTCTCAACTGAATGTGTATCAAGTGGTCGAGAGCATAACAAATAATAGGACTGCCTGAAGCCACCAACCCTTAACATTAATGCTGAGCTGAGCTTTTGGAATGAGAATTTTCAGATCCATTTTGGTGGGATGCAGGCGATGAAAAATCAGCCATCTGTATTCCCCATGGTCAATTTTCAGGGAATGGAGGAGTCAGAAGTGAGTTTGGAATAAAACAGCAACCCTTGTTCAGATGCACTGTTGGTGGATTTCGAACCCCAAAGTCCTGCCCTGATATCCCATGTGTGATGGCACATGGTGCTCTGATACTCATGGATGGTCTGCTGTTGGGAAACCGATGCACATACAACTGTGCACACACGGTCCTCTTGCCTGCAGCCTTTCATGCCCTGTGCACAAAGACCTTGAGGAGTCCAATGTCACATGCAAGACATCAGGGTGGAGAAATGCAGCATCTCTCCATGTATACAGATAAATGAAATGCTGACTGTAGGAAAAGAGATTCAGTGCTGCATGGAACTGCTGCTGGCAGCTGCCTTTTTCCTTTCCTAAAGCCTCCCAGAAGCAAAGGTATGTAATAATGTAGCTTTGCTCCCATGATCATTGGAAAGAGGAAAAATAGCGTCCACCATTTGACACCCACTTGGTGATGGTAGCAAATTTCATATCTTCCCTGACTTTAGGGCCCACTCAGATCCTCAAAAACTATTTTGTACTTACGCATTCTGAAAATGTTATTACAAAAGAATAGAGACCATGTTTGTACAGCACTAAATTTTAGACGCAGTTCAAATAGCAGCCTTGCAGGGTTTAAGAAGATCAACCAAGATAAGCTTGCCCTTCTGCAGTTCTATTTGTGTGAGGGGCAAATTGGTTTTTATTTATCAGCAGCCAAAAACAACAATATTCTAAGAGGAATAGTCTAATAATGACTTGAGTTGAGCTCTAACTTGTCACAGCATAAAGTTGGGCAACTTGTGGACCTCCAGATGTTTTGGCTTGCACATCTATTCATTGTCACAACTAGCTATGTTAGCTAGAGTTGCTGGGAGTTGTAAGCTAAAATCTTGGGGAGGGTCCTACTTGCCCACCCATAGCATAGCATTAGAAATGTGCTGTCATCATACAGCATATACATACACATATCATATAGAGGGCACTATATATGACTTGGGTTCAAATCCCTACTTAACGATGGAGCTGCCTGGATAACCTTCAGAAACATACTATACCTCTGCATAACCCTATGAAGATAAATCACTGCCTATTGCAGAAAATATTTCTTATTCTAGATTATTAGTTTCTTACAGGAAGTGTGCAAGCTAAATAAAAAAATCTTAAGCACTGTCTCTCAAGAACAAAACCGATTACTGTATAACACTCTGTATCAGTACACATTTAAAAAGATATTTGCAAGACTGAGCCAAAAAGGGGTAAACATTGTCTCGATTTTTAAATATATTTATATGGCTTCTCTCCTTGCAGCTCCCTTTTCAATGGTTTCCCTTCTCCAAGATCTTCAAATGGGCTCATTTTTCACCTCTCTTTTAAATTGGGAAGACTACTCAGGAAAGGCAAGGTGCAAAAGATTCTCATGACTTTCAGCTTCCTATACTTCACATCAGGTGGTAGATAATTTCCAAGCCTAAGTACATTTTGACCAGTTACCATTTTTCTTTATGTTTATACAAAGGTGCACTTCTAGTAGCAGTGTTGTCACAGACAGATTTACCTACCTGATCACACCAAAGAGTACCAACCAAGCCAGTTCCGAGTGAGGGCACTGCTTATTCAAGAATCACTGCCTTCATCCCAAATAGCGATTGGCTTTGTTCAGTGTCTGTGCCAAAATCATGCAATCTGATTAGTTGCATGGCAAGAAGGAAAGGGTGCTTTTCAATCCAGAAGTGGAAGTGGCATATTTTTCTACCACTGGCATTGTAACTGTATCCAGTAGGGCTGTTGTTTTAATATTGTAGCATAACAGTATATTAAGAGAGAAAAGCAAAGTGTGTGAGACTTTTCCCACTCGGAATGTTGCAATTTATATTTGATCAATCTGTGACAGACCATCAGTGACAGTTTTCACAGTAGAGAAGCAAAAAGTCCAGCTAACTGTGGCTTGTCATGTTGTGTGAACCCAGATAGGAATGCTGCTTGCGGATTGGACAAATAACTCTCAAGTAAACTATGGGTTATTTGAGGATTGTCTAATTCTCAAATATTGTCATTTGCCAGGGTTTACATGATTCAACAAGCCTCATAAAGCCAGTTACCCTTGAAGAGCTGGCACAGTGCTAGAGCCTAAACTATGGTAGGCTTTTGTGTTGTGTGAACCAGTATTCCTTTATTTGCAATCCACAGCAGCTTTCTAGATTTTTTCAAGACAAGAAAATCTGTACATTGAGGCTTGCATTCAGTCATTCTTTCTTTCTGTGCTGATCAGTAACGGGCCTCAATTTTTTTAGGCATTTGTATGGCAAGAAGTACCTAGAGCCAATTAGTTAGAGTTACATCTAAAACAAGTCCAATAACTATAAGAAAAAGAGTGTATTCATTATATTTTACAGCATAATCCTCCCCTTGTCTACTAAAAATGTCTCCTCTTGTCTACTAAAAAAGATAAGTGTCTATATAAGACTGAAGCCTGAGTCTGGGTTTTGTTTGAGCCTAAAAGCATGATGCAGTTTAACTAAAATGTTAAATTACTCAGAATAAAAGGGGAGGGATACAAAAGAAACAAGGAAGGAAGAAAACATGATGTAACTGATGACTGCACATGGACTTGCATGAATTCCATGCATGCATGCCTGGGATAGGAGTTTCTGCAAAGGATCCTGCTATCTGAAACAGAATGTTGCAAAATTGGTTTGGGAAAAAATGTGTTTTTCACATTTATGGTAGACAGATGAGAGATGTGGGGGGGGGATGGGGGAGAAGGGGAGAGGGGGAGAGAGAGAGAGATGCATATATGCATTTTTCAAATATATTGTGAATTTGGGACCTTGGGACAATTTGGGACAAATTTCGCAATTAGAGTCCTGCTTGACTTCACATTCAGGGTTGCAAAAGTGACATGATTCATGAAAACTAATGAAATTCTCATACACCCCTAGAGCCCTGTACAAACATTAATGATGAGTAGACTTAAATATGGGGAACATTTGAGGGGGGAACCTGAGGATATAGCTGCTTACCCTTGTCCTCTATACAGACATGTTGTTCTTTTCAGTGGGGCCATTGGAAAAAAATATTTTTCTGAACAGATGGCATCAGAGGTGCAGTCCACAAGGTCAGCCTGACCTTGCCTTACCCCAGGCATTGTATTCTTCCCAACTTAAAATCAGAGCAAACCTTATACTTGTCAGCTCATCAACCAGGACTTAACTTCTAAATAGACACACACAAGTCCAAAATCACCATGAGTTCAAAGGATCGCAAGAGCGTGCAGATTAGTTAACTGCCAATTGCTACGAGTGAGCCATCCTTGCATTTGGTATGTGTAAGAAGCTGTATGCGCATACCAATATGAAGTTCATTTCCAGGAGGGAAATAACGCATTCTGGGAGCATGCACCATGAGAGAAGTGGCCTTTGGCTCTAATGACCAAGCTTCACCCACATGCCCCCGTGTTTCAAGTCATGCATCCCTTGAAGACACAGAAGAGCATGTTTGTCTGAAGCTTTCTACTGTTACAATTCTATGCACATTTGCTCTGGCATAAATATGAAGAATTGAGATTCATGCCTTGTATCTGACCAAGACACTGGCTAATAGCTTGAGTCAAGGTGTCACCTTCTTTTGCCTCGTTACGAAGAATTCAATGGCACCACAACTCTCTTAAGAGTTTGACAAGCCATTGTCAAACTCAAGCCATTGACAAGCCATTGTCAAACTGGTGCTAACAGGCATTGCCGATGCCTGTTAGCACCAGTCAATGTGCATCCAAAATGAAAGCAAACAAAAAAGCAAGGCCAGCTTCACTGCGGAACTCCTTGGTGCGCTTAAGCCCTGTCTCAAATTATTTGGATGTTTTCTTGAGGATAGAGATTTAGCCCAAATGGACAATCACTTGACTCTAATGGAGCGAGCTGGAGTCAGTCAAACCTTTACATATGTCCAGTGCCTTTCCTTTGGCGCTGTAGCCTGGTTTTCGATCCAAACCATAATGCCCACTTCATTCGGTGCAGGAAAGCTTCCTGCTTTCAAGAACCAGCCCTTTCACTTTTAACGAAAGACAGACACACAAAGGGAGTTGTGCACAGAGACGGCCTCTCCACGCTGACATAAATGGGGCAGCCACTGTAAGGGAAGAAGCTCCATGTGTGCTTTAAAACGCAAAGAACTGCAAAGCTACCTAGTGTTCCCATGACTCGGGAAACCTGAGCAATTCCTAACATTGTTCCTAGTGATGGACAATGAACTGTTGAACTGATATAATACTTACTATATCCAAAAGCTGAGCTTTGTTGCAGTGTGCAAACCAAAATCACCATGCACAATAGAATAATGTCTGCTAGTGTCTGTGTGCAATGAGTCCAATAATGATGAGAGAAAAAGTCCTTTTTATATAGTTGATGCTCCTTTCAGTTGGCTTATTGGCCATATCAAGTTAAATGTTAATTGCAGGCGACAAAGAGGTTACTTATCCCTTTGTAATCAAATATCTCTTTCATTAACTACCTGTGCAACAGTATACCTGCTATTCCACATCTGACTGGGCCTTTTGTCTTCTGAACACTAGAAAGCAAATGGGCAATTGCTGAGATGCCTTAAAAGCTACACAAGGGTTGGTTGCAGGATGGCAAAACACAAAAATTCATCTTCTGCTTCACATGCAACAAATGGAACATTGCATAGAAGGGGAAAAGGCCAAGACATAAGAAAAATGTAAAGCATTTTAGTCTTTTGGAAAGACTCCTGGAGCCAGGACCTCACCGAAATGAAATACAGTCTCTTCCTCATAATTACTTTCTCATTACTTGCTGACCTCCAAGGGGACCTTGGTCAGTTCATTTTCCCTGCCTGGTCAAAGCATTACAGTTGTGATGTTTCAAACGAGGCACTACTTTTTCCTTCTCAGATGCCATAAACGTCTATGTATGCACGAGACTCTCCTTAATGGGGTTGCCACCCCACCTCAGTTTAATTTGCTCCGTCAGAATTGGATTCTTCTGGCCAGCTGCCAGAAGCAGAAAAGGAAAAGCTGGCAGGGACAGAGCAACCCAGTGGAACTGGGCAGCCATATTGCACACCTGGGCAAAAGACATTACCTCATGGGGTAACAGTAGCTGGGTTTTATTCAGCTCTTTGGGGCCATGAATGCAAGCATATGCATTCTGTACTCCGTCATGCACTAATAGGCCAAAGGTCATGGGCGCCACAGCTGACAAAACTGTAGTGGGGAGGGCAATTCAAATAAAAACTTCTAGAGGGTCACAGCTCTCCTAATACTCCCAATTGGCTACTGGTAAAAGGTGTAGACTAAAATATCCAGAGGGTCACAAGTTGCTCTTCAAGTAACTTAGGCAAAAACCATTGTACACTTCAAAAGTTAAAGCCAGCATTATAAGTTGGGCCCAAAAACAGTATGGCAACGTATGCAGCTGATGCAATATCAGTGCACTATGAACAGACTGTCCTTGCTAATATCTGGACAGCTGCACTAACTGAAGTTCCAAACTGTATTTAGAGGCAGCTGCATGAAGAGTACATTATAGCAATCAACCTGATCTCACCAGGCATTAAATGACTGAGGTAAGCTCCTTTCTTTCCAGATAGACTAGGCATACCCACTGTGAGCCTAAGCTTGTAAAATGTGCTCCTGACCATCACCACCACCTGAGCGTCCTCAGTTAACCAACAGTCCACACAAATGGCACACTTGTTCTTTCAGGGGAGTGGAACTCCAGATGTGTCCCTCTGTCCAGAATGGTTGGCTTCCTTATTCAGAGTACCAACATCTTGCCTGGATTAAGTCCCAGCTTGTTTCAAAGGAGAAGTAGATTGGAGCCTAAATGGCACTTTTGAATGACTTCCTTCCATATAGTTTTTGAAGGGCCCAAGGGACAGGATGGAACCCTATGCAACCTGTAGATCAATAAACTTGTATGATCTTCTGAAACTGCTCATCTGGGAAGGACCAGAACTGTGATCACACTGTGCCTCGTACACCCAATGCAGATAACTGATCCAGGAGGATACCATGATTGACTGCATCAAAAGCCACTGGAGACAGATACTACCTCGCTAAAGGTGCACTAGCACTATGCCTTCAGCAGCCACTGTCTCAGTTATGTGTCGGGCCCTAATGTCACGACAAGAAACCATTTTGTAGCACAGAAAGGAGAAAATGCTTAGTGGAGGATTGTAAAAGAAGCTACCGCAAATGACATACTGCACTGGAACAGTCCTATAGAAGCACAAGATATTGCTGGTGGCATATTGGACAGGGATTGCTCAATGAATTCCAAAAATCCTGCCTCAATCCTTGTGTGCACATGCATGTGTGTTCAATGTTGGATTGACTCATCAGTCCATTCCTGCTCTGTCAGTCTTGCAGATGTTCATTCCAAAGCTCATTACATCCCAATCCACATTGTTTTCCAATAATTTTCCTTAAATCTACTTCAGCTGAAGATGAGAATCTCTGTACTGGATCAGAACAAGAGTCCTAGTCCAGCCAACCAGCTGCCCTCAGAATCTCACAGGCAGGGCAGGAGTGAACACACCTTCCCAGCCAAGTTCTGCAGTGACTGGTGCAGAAAGACCAGCTGCCTCTTGCACTGGAAGTGGCATACAGTTATCAGGACTAGCAGCTGTTGCTAGTCGTTTCTTCCAGGAATTTGCCCAATCTCCTTTTACAACCATCCAAACTGGTTGACCCAGATTTTTCTACCTCATATGGAAGCTAATGTCATAGTCTAACTCTGGGTTGGATAGTGCTTCCTTTTATCTTTCACCAGTCAGTTCCCTGGGGTGAAGCCTGGTTCTAATCTTGTGAAAGAACGATGTGTCTCCACACCACATTTTTCAAATTTCAGTATGTATTTTAAATTTATCATTTTCTTCTCTAAATACCATGCTGCTTTCTTCCAGCTACATCCAATGGGCAGCTTACCAACTAGGTGCATTTTCTGCACTTTCTGAAGAAATGGTTATGCATGTGTGTTCATACTGAACAATGCCCAGAGTGGGCTGGCTTATATAAGCCAGCTCCAGCCCCCCTTAGCCTCTTTCCACTCTGCTTGGCACCTGCCTCACATATGTACAAGCTTTGTTGTTAGTAGCTTCCAGGCTGGGTAGAAATGCTTTGTCTGCCCTTCATGGAATGCAGTATTTCAGCTTCCTTTCTGGGGGATACTAGGTAATTGGTTTGGAACACATGCCAATTTAAATAAGCTAGTCACATTGCAGGGCTATTCAGAAAAAGAGTTAAATGTAACTTCGAAAGGAAAGAAATCTCTGACAACCACCCAGAGGCAACTTTATGGTGAGGGCTTGTTTCCCAGACTTGTCCTCAGTGGTTCAAGATAGGGAAAGTAGCAGCCTTTGACCCCTAACCATGGGTGGAGGGGACGAGTTCACATGTAACAACAAACTATGTTTGAACCATCTGTGGAAACAGTGCAACTGAGTGCAGACTGCAAAGCAAGCAATGGTGAAGTTTGGAAACCTTTCAACAAACTGTTATTTCTCCATGTGGTTTCACTGAAACCCAGCACTCCATGCTTCACCACTGATGTTGGGTTCAGACATGAGAACAAGCCATGCCTTCATGGTTTTCACTTTGGCTTGTAACTCTGTGCAAACCTGCCCAGCGGCTTTGAGCTTGGGACTGTGTGGAATAGAAGGGCCTCTCTCGATGGCCATCTGGTCCAGATAAGCTACTGCTTGTGTGCAAGCTTAGGTGGCTTGTTTATAATCAGGGTGCAGAAGCAGGTCCTTGAGAAGACATCTGATTTTCACCATTCCCAGTTTGTAGACCTTTGTGAATACCATCTTTCTTCTAAATGGCTAAACAAAGAGTAGCTTTCAACTAGTTTATTCCGACACCTGCATCTTGGTCTTGTTTCAGACTTGGCATGCAAAATATATTTTCTTTCATAATATGCATATGTTGGACCATTTCTGAGCTGGAACTATGTTGGGCTATTCAGAAAGTGTAAAAGACATTGGATAACTAGGTTCTAATTCACAACTTTGTCATGGGGCAATATAAAATGGCGGCAGTTGTGAAGCACATACATTGAGAAGTATCTTCGGTTATGCCACTCATTCTTTATATTAAACTACAGCAGTAACATTATTTAAATGGGATAAGCTAGAAATATTTGGTTCTCCATCATAAGTACAAAATCCAGGTTTTATTCCATTGGCTTTTATGGAGTTATTTGCCTTTCACATCAAAAATAGAATTTTAGATGCACTTTAAAATGCATTGTTAAAATTGCATACTTAGACGGCATCTTGGAAAACAACTTAAGGGTTGAGTTTTTCTAGACCAGTACTGAAAATGTTTCAACCCATTAGATTTTATGCTTTACTCATGCATGACATCCTTTAAACTTGAAATTAGAAAAACAAATGTTAGGTTTTTCTTTCACCATCTGTTACTAGTTACATGACCCATACAGAAAACCAAACATTGTAAAATTATATTACCTCTCTGGATTCTCTTGCTGTCTTCCACATTCTGAATCATTCTGCAATATGTGCAGCATGTCGACAGAGATATAAGGGCTTTTATGAGATCACTGGCCTTAGCTTCTGCTAAGGTACCTACAAATTGGCAGGTGTTTTTGTGGCTGTAATTAACTTGCTGAAACAATTACAGCCATTTGTTTGCCTTAAAGACCTGTTACATAGGTGAATTGGGTAGTTACACACCTTATAGCCCCAACATGCATCTTTGCACTGATGCTTTAAAAAGAAAACACCTCATCCCGCTAAAAGATGCACTTACATGCATTCCTTAAGCAGGGCTTCGACTTGTTTAAATACACTTCTTAGATTGATTCCATGGGCTGGATCCAGATGTAGGTGCATGAAATTGGCCTGGAGTATCCTGCTCCCTCCTCATCATAGCAGCCACCTTTAAATGCTATGCAGGGAACCTGAAGAAAGGAGTTGGCTATGATGCAGAAAGAAATGCAGATCCCTGAAAATTTGGCAGAGGTAAAACCTCCTTTCCATGGAAGACAGACCTGCATTCAATCTTGTGTGTTTTAGTTGTTCAACCGTATACACCAGAGGTGCAGTCTCTTTCATCCAGAGGGCTGAATTCCATTTTAGAGAAGCAAAAGGCAAAATGGGCTGGGGAGGGAAAATTCCCACATATTTTAGTTGAAAACTCTTACAGCCATCAGCTAAGCTTTAAGAGAACCATCCCCACATTTAAAAATGGCGAAAGACTGTGCAAAGTCCAGAAAGTCACCAGCTGATTGGTGGAAAGGTAAGAACTTCTGGAAAGGGTGAATTTTCTTCCATGATAGAAACAGACTTCATGTTCACAGAATCACCACCCTGTTCCCTCTGTAGCCTGCTGTTCTTCTTAACATTTCTTCTTGCAGATTGAAGGATTCTTGGGAATGATGTGGGATATATCTACTATTTGCTTTATAAATTGAAATGCTTAATAAGGCATACAGGATAAAGTAAAATAGGAATTCAATCATTAATATCCAAATCCAGCATAAAAAGATGAAACAAATACCAGCACCAGTAACCATCATTTTAATTTTAGCTTTAATGAGTTGGAACTATGTTAACATAATGTATAGGAGGACTGTGAGAACAAGACTATCACAGCCTGGTTCTGAAAGGACATTAAGAGGGTGTGCCAGTGTGTGACTGATCCAGGAAAATATTGCACACTGGGACACCACCAAAATGATCTCCTTCATCATAGCCACCCTCCAGAGTGAAAGACTTTGAACCAAAGAAGGCATTCATTTTCATGCTGACTTTAGAAGAACTTTAGAAAGGCAAAGTGAGATTGGACCCTAGCAAGTGACCTGCTTTAGGCTCAATCAAATGGAGGGACCTGCACCTGTAATTCCTACTGCAAAATAGTGATCCAGGTAGACGATGCTACTACCTGTGCCAAAGGGATTTACTTTGCCCCTTAGAGAAGAACCTCTGTTGATGATCTTAGGGTACAGGTAGAGATGGAGAGTGTTTTATGGTTATTGATTGAAGTAAAACTCCATCATTAAAATAGCACCCAGTGTAAAAAAAATCATTTTTATTTGCATTCATAATATTGAATCGCAGTCTAACAAAAACAGATCCACACACATAAAACAGCAGGCTTCTGAGCGCATATCAATTGCTGATGTAGAAACCAGAGATATAAATCAAGCATAAAACATCAGGCTATACATCCTTATGCAGATACCATCCATTGCTGCTGCCTTGGGATGCACAGCTGGACATAAGTAATGCACACTGTGGGACAATCTGGAGCTTATAGTATCAGGCCACATCAGAGGTGAAACAGCGAGGCCTTCCTCTTAGGCCTGTTTGAGTCTGGGAAGGGTCAGCAGGACTCACTTCCTCTTACGAGGCCCCTGGTCCCCTGGCTGGTGCCTGCACTCTTGCCATTGGCAAAGTTGGAAGAGAGATGCCACAAGCCCATGACATCGCCCGTTTTGCCTCACCTGCAGCTTGCTAGCCCAGCTGAAATGAGCAACACCTGAAGTGGTGCAAGGAATAGAAAGGGTGAGGGGAAATGAGGCAGGAAGAAGAGGAAGACAGGGAAGAGGGCAGAGAAAGGATATGTAGGCGAAACTATGACAATGATAGCTGAATAAATCCAAGGTAAATGGAAAGACAGGCAACAAGGGAAAGCAAAGGAGGATGTGACTTGGGATTGACCAGGAGGAGGGATATGTACCTGTTGATGCAAGAGCAACTCTTGGCTGCAGTGAAGAGTCAAATTATGGGCTGCTTAAGCATCTGCTGTATAGAAAGTCTGCGTCGCTTTGCTTGCACTGCCCAGGTTGGACTGAATTGCTCTCTTCTGGAGAGGAAGGAAGACTGGAGGATCAAACAGAGCTGGTGTTGGATACTAGCCAAGATGAGGAAATGGCAGGAAAATGACCAACATCCCTAGGTTTATTACAGGCTAGTCATTCTGAAGTTCCTGGAGAAAAGAATATCCATTCCATGATGTATACTGCCAACTGGGTTATTGTTAATGAAGGATTACTCCCATTTTAAAAGTTTAAATGGAATTTGGGTAAATATAACTAGGACAGCCTTCAATGAAATAAACTCAAATGCTTTTTGACTGAGGTCCCGCTGATGGAAGCAATGGATGGGGAGGGTGCTGATGTTTACCTTCCTCCAGACCCACTCATAAAGGCTGACTACAATTTTGTCTTTCCTTCCCATCCTTAAAATCTCTAGCAGTCATTATGCTTGGCTGCACTTGAGATGAGATAGCAAAGGCCACTACTAGCTTGGGCCAGCTGTTCTTGGCTCATTGCCTCCAGAACTGCATCATGCAGTGAGTATTATACCAAGTTTCCATGCTGTCTTCCTTGCCCCTCACCTTTTGTATAGCATCTACTAAATTGTAAAGCATTGTTAAACCACTAACATTTTGACTGTGGAAGCAGAATGACAGCATATAAATTTAAAAACAAACTAAATTCATGTCAGTGCAGTAAGCTTCCGTCTGTATGCATTACCTTCCTATTTTCTGGTATGGCCAGTATTTTCATCCATCTTTTTTCACATTTCCTCTGTGTATATTACAAATGGATACAAAATAGTATTCTCAATGTCCTTGGTTGTACAGCTGAGACTCCAAGGAGGTTTAAATCACACTGCATTTGTCTTTGTTGGGGTTGCTTGTCACATAATTACTTGGTAGTTTTATGACAAGTTCAGAGGTGATACATCTGTTTCCATTAAAGAAAGAGGAAGCTTTGAAAGGAACTCCTTCAACAAAGCACAATGTCCCACAAACAGGTGGCAAGACTTGATTCAAAATACCTGATAAGAAAACTGACTCAAATCTTTCTCTGCACACCTGAAAAGAATGAATGTTGAAGTTTTATGTTTGTTATGAAAGTACAGGCTGCAAGAGCTGCTAAACTATAGAACTTCCACACTTGCTACAAGATTCTGGTATGGAGCTACTGCAGTACACAGCGTGAGTATTAACTGGATCAAGGGTTGTGTGCTTATCTTCAGAGGTTAAAGGGTCTGCTCCAACCTAAGGAAGTCAGACTGGCTCTCTGAAATGCCTGAACGGAATCTTAGGGCATCGCTTTGTGAGCTGCTTGTAAGGTGTCACACCTGGCTCTAGTTTTCAGAGAGCACACCTTGGTAATCAACATGCTGAAGCAGTGTTCTTGGGTTTCTAACACTCCTTATCAGATCTAGCAAAATGAAGCCACTGGATAGAACCACTTAAGTATTTCCTTGTAGAACAATTGCCCCACTCCTTACAGGGTCCAGAAGGATAAATGAGAACTCATTCACCAGGGTAAGGAACACTAGCTGGGAAAATAATGGATCTTCTAGTAGAGCCCGATTTAAGAACAGTGTTAATCTTCAGGCTAAGGAAACCATACCTTGAATAGTTCGTAAGGCTGCTGTCTTTTTCTGCACCTTTCACAGTGGAGCAAATCAACAGGTCAAGCTTTCCCTTGGAAAGGAGGCACATTGATTGAATGTCTGGGTTCCATGGGAGTGTTAAAGGCACACAGCATTCTCAGAGACTCGCAGGCTGCCAAAGAAAGGGGACCCAGGGAAAGCCATACATCATGTGGAAATGGCTTTATTACAAATGTGTAATGAGATTCCAGGAAGAAATTGGCTAATTAGATGATAGTTGCTATTAATTTTCTGTGTTACTGGAAATGGCACAAGACCCTATTTTTGTAGTAATGACTTGGAAAACTTGCATCATGTGATCAACTCTCAACATAGTGTTCATGATTGCTGTTCTGTATGTAATGCCACCAGCTTAAATTCAGCAGCTTTTTATGGAGAGAAGTCTTCAGGATGTTGGAAAAGTTGGGTTTCTTTTGGAAGTCCATTGGCAGGTGGATAAAGAGTGTTAAGAATTTTCACTTTTAAAAGAAGTAAAAAATAACACATCCAACCTTTATCCACATTGACAGGCTCTCTGAAAAATAGGCAAATGTCAGATTTTTTTTTTTGGCTAAAAACCATTAGTAATCAGCAACATACACTATAATCAGATATAAAATACATCTTAAGATAGGCAATGCCTAGCACATTGAATCTCATTTTGCATAAGAACTTGTTGTCTAGTCCATTGAGCAGAAAGGGAAAACATTGAGACCTTTTATGTCCATAGGTCCAGGGCATAGGCCAAAGGGTATTACACAGATGCACCAGGCAACAAGGGTCAAGATATACAAATTCACATTCCCATAACCAGTCTAATAATAAGTCATTATCCTAAACAGGCCAATGTCAGAACCAGGAGCAGGCTATGGGGCAAAGTGGGGTATAGTCCAATAAGCAAGAACGTAATCAGAACAGGCCAGAGACCACTGATATGTAAGGTACCTCCAGGAGCAAGCTGAAGACCAACACTGTTGAGGGAGCTCCAGGAGGCAAGAGTCTGCTCTTGTATACAGTAGCTCTTTCTCCAGGATTCCCCGATGCTGCTGATCCGGGGCCTGGCAGCTATCTTGCAACTACCATGGCTGTTGTTCTGGTGCTCAGCCAGCTGACAGAGCCCTGGAGCTGCTCAGACCCTGAAAACCTGTCTTTATCACCTGCTGTTGTGACATGCTGTCAAGTCATCTCTGACTTACGGTGACCTTAGACTGAGTCCTTTCTAAGATGTCCCTTGACAGCCCTGCTTAACTCTTGTAAACTCAAGGCTGTGGCTTTCTTTATGGAATTGATCAATCTCATATTTGGGATTCATCATTTGCCTTTGAATTGCCCTAGCACTTTCTTCCCCAGTGAATCTTATTTTCTCGTGTGTCCAAAGTATAGGAGCTTCATTGTGTCATTTTGCTTCCAGGGCAAATTCTAGCTTGATTTGATCTGGGATCCACTTCTTTGTCTGTCTTTTGGTCCACAGTATTCACAAAGCTTTTCTCCAGCACCATATTTCAAATGCATCAATCTTCTTCTGATCAGCTTTCACACTCATACATATTGATCATAAATGCAGTACTTTCCAGTGAAACACACTTAAACTTGATGGTCTTTTCTAGTTCCTTCGTTGTTGCCCTTAGTCCTCTAATTTCTTGGCTACATTCTCCCTTTGAATTGATGACTGAGCCAAGATATGTAAAAATCTTTCATGTTTTTCAACTTCATCATTATAGTCCTTAAAGTTGTGTAATTCTTTCATAATTATATTTGTTTTCTTAAAGTTCAGCTGCTGTCCTTTTACACTTCTTTGTTTCACCAGATGCCCCTACTGTTCTAAAAAGGAACTTTTTCAAGAATTGCTTTTTTAAAAAGTACCACCCCTGGGCGAGACAGTGTAATATGTCAAATGTTTCCTATAACCCAAATAGTTCTTATAGCAAGAGTGTCATACGTCCTCACTGAATGCATTTGATTCAATACCTTTTGGTGCTGTCAGCACTTGTGCCCAGCGTCGTGGGACACCCTTATACTGTGACTTGCTCTACACCTGCTCATTGTCCTCTTGTTTGAGGAGCTACACCTGTTACATTTTGGTGAAGTTGGCTGTTCTGCACTACAGTCCTTCCCCGGAGTGTTCCTGGAATAAATCAGAATGGCAGACCAAGCTCATTCCACAATATGACTCCATTGTGTGACAGCATTGCCCCAGGATTGATTGATTGATTGATTGATTGATTTGGCCCCTTATATAATTTTGAGCCTACTCTTCATGATATTCACTTTTTCAGGGATTTATGGCATTGAAGATGCTTCCTCAAGAACAAAGGTGGGAGATGACTGCTACATTTAAAGCCAGTTTATGAGTGCCCTGGCAATACCTGGTTGCCCCATTGTGATGGACCTTTCCTCGGATTCATCAGGGTTCTACCAATACTGAGCCTGTACTGCAGGCAGAAAGGACGGCATTCAGCTTGCTATGTCTTTTCAGCAGTTACATCCATCCCATACTCACCCCTGCCCCATGCATTATTTATTTAAATATCCTTCATCCTTACTGCACTTCAGAGTTATTTGGTTTTCACTTCCTTTAAAAAAATCATACAGCATTTCCAAAGTGGATCTATCCTTCAATCAGTGCATTTGTTTAAGATGCATTGCCTTGACTAGAGCACAGTTATATATATGCCCCACCCTACTTCTTATATGATATCATCTGGTAGATGGCTATTATTTAATCATGTTTGTTCACTATAGGTATGTCTGGACCATAAGCAGTTTCTGCAATGTTCCTCCAGGCACAGTCAGAACTCCCCAAGTCCTACTTCCTAAGTCTTAAAATGAGCCACATTGCTAGGTATTTACATGTTTCCCTGAGATGGCACCACAATCTGAAATCGTGCCCCTCAGGTTAAGCTCTATTCTGAGGTGCCAAAATGGTTTGGTTCTCACTCATCAGTGTGACATATGGGCATTCATGAGCTGCACAGAAAGTCATCAAAGTGACTTTGGCAGAGCAGAAGGTCCACATTGTCTTTTGACAATGGTCTACATCTAGTGCATGAACATCTCCAAGCATGGGGAGCTTTAGAGCCAGTGAGAAATTTCAAACATAAGAGCAGTACTGAAGGCTACAATAACATTTTGCCTATCCCTTTGCATACTTTCTGTTGGCTGAATCCAGGAAATGAACATGTAACTAAAATCTACTCTTATAGCTCTCCTACTTATGAAAGCAGAACTTTGAAATATTTTTATTTATTTATTTATTTATTTATTTATTTATTTTCCTAGCATTAATATTCCAGCCAAAGCCTCCAGCTGTATTTGTTGACCTTTAGCAGTCCTTTGTGAAGCTCGATCCTGATACCACTTATTCCAGCAGGGGATTCGTGGAAGTCAGCAGAGTTCCTGTTGACATACATCCTCGGGGCACCGAAGCTTTATCATCTAATCAGTGTCACTGCAGCTATTCATACCAGTTTAAATCAAGCACTTAAAAAAAATCATAATAATGTTCTTATTTGGGTGTTACTGGAAATTCTTACAATTTAATGATTAGTTAGTTTTGTATTTGAGGTGTAAGTGGATTCTCCATTCTACATTCAGAATTTGAATGTAAAACAATGAGGAATATTGTAGCATCATAACTCCATTGAGCAAAATGCAGTAGAATTCCCCTTCCTTTACCTAAGGGATTTTTCCCCTCCTTCCTGCCCACTACTGTTTTGTTTTTATTTTTGTTTAATTTTAACAATAGTAAAGTTTAGAAAGAAGGGGTGGGGGAGGAAATAAGAACAGAAGTAAAAATAACAAAGAAACACCAAGGGTTCTTAAACAAATGTTACATACAATGTTAAGTAATTTTATAAATTGCTGTAAATCAAGAATATTATCCTTTTTACTCAGTCACTTTTTTGCACTTAATTAAAATTCATGGCAGAATCTTATAAGCAATTTTTTTCAAATTTGGTTCCCCTTTCACCTATATTTTTCCATTGCTATTATCCCCATTAAAAAGAAGTTGTGTAGAATACAATTCCACTTATCATTTTCTTTGGCAGGTTACTTTTCTACATGATTAGTTACTTGATCTTGCTGTTGCTACATAGCCAATGGACTTATTTTTTCAAGTTTCAATAATTAAATTTCTTCTGATTTCCATTTTTGAGAAGATTTAACTATAGATACAATTATCCCATTACTGTTGATAGGCAGGAAATCTATTGGTCCTAGAAGGATCCTTCCTTCCTTCCTTCCTTCCTTCCTTCCTTCCTTCCTTCCTTCCTTCCTAATATGTATACTCCATCCTTTACAAAATGTCCCAGGATGGCTTACAACAATGAAAAGTGCTTGCCCCCATTTTCTGCCCTATGTGTTCTGCCTCCTGAGCTTGGTCTAGGTTTGTTGATGGGCAACTTAAGGACCCCGCTTCTTTTCTTTTCCTATCTTTTTAAGTGGGCTTGGACTGGAAAGTCCTTCATATGCAGGATACATTCAAATAGATAAGTGCCCTGTATAAAGTAGGGCATCTTACCATTCTAAGGTGCACAAGCTGACAAGTATCTCATACTCATGTCAACTCATAAATGCTATGTAGATGTAAACTGAGAACCCCAAATCTCATTTTAAAAATATGCATTCTGAACTATTACTTGATGTTTTCATGAACAAAGGATGTGCAACTCTAGGTGATTTTAGAAAAAGGGGAACAGAACAATGGCAAATCTAATGCATTCATTTATTATTATTATTATTGTTGTTGTTGTTGTTGTTGTTGTTGTTGTTATTATTATTATTAGAACATTTCTATGCTGCCCCTTGCCAAAGCCTCGGGGCAGCTTACAACACAATACAATACAATACAAAAATAACAATATAAAATTAAAGTTAATAATATAAAATAAATAAAAAATATAAATGATATAAAAGAAAAGTTAAAAGAAAAGAAAAGAAAAGAAAAGAAAAGAAAAGAAAAGAAAAGAA